>NW_027439380.1:0-111000 GCF_964188355.1 Buteo buteo
CAGTGATTGCATGTGCAATAAATATTAATGGTTCATAAATTAAATAGCATTATTCTTCTTGACATAACACCATTTTGCAAGGCCCCATGGAAAAGGTACAGGCGGTTTGTTGAGCAAGCTCTGATAGAAGAAAAATATGCCTTTGTTTTCGCTTTTAAAAGTATTTGTCAGGATTTATAGGGTATATCCAGAAGGCAATTAAGGCGACATTTTACAGAAAGCTATCATATGCCCTCAAATAACAAACAGCAATAAAAGGGAAGTGTGATCGGTGAAAACAATTTGATTTATAGAATTACATTTCTAAAATGTAGATACTTTCAGTCTAAACAATTTGTTTAGGAGAAGCTTATGCATATAGATAACCCAGACTCTTCATAACGAGTAAGCTGCATTGTTCATATTATAGCAGTGCACTGCTACCAAGGCTTCCTTTTTGGGTGACAAAAGCAAGGCGGGCTCTGTCCCCTCAAATACCACTTCCTAGAAGACAGCAGCACCGGGGCACAAACACAAGCCAGAACAAGGCAGCGCACTGGGGCGTCTGCTGTCACACAGGCATCACTGCTAAAGGGAATTTCAAGGCTAGCCTAGGAGGCACCCAACCGAATTGTCCTCCTGGGGTTACAAGGAACTTTGCCCACTCCTGGCAAGAAACATAAGGAAAGGTGAAGCAGGAGGGTGAAAAAGACTGGCATCATCTTCCGGGCAGAAATAAGAGTTAACAGCTTCATAGCCTCATGGGGCAGGCCTGGAAGGGTCTTAAAAAGTGAAGAACTACAGTGTATACGGGGAGGAAAGCAAGCCAGTGGAGAGAGGCAAGAAGAGTGATGAAGTACTTAAATTAACAAAGGCAAGAAGTGAATCTCAGGTGCAGCATTTTAAACAAATATAAATGTAGTGTGAGTGTTCTAAGTAACTCCAAACATGAGGTGATGAAACCTGAGTCAGAATTTTAGTTGTGCGGACACAGAGATGCTGCTGCACAGAACAGAACAGCAAAACACAGATGCCCTGGAAGTAGGGTGTGAGGACGACACACTGAAACAACACTCACATTGCAGGCTGAGCCGTGACAAAGACACTGGGTGGTCTTGTCTTCAGTGCCTGGAGAAGAAAAAAAAAAAAAAAAGAGAGAAAGTGACCTTTAGCAAGGAAAGGGCAAGAGACTGAATTTTGTTAACTGAATTTCCAAAGAGTTGTCCAAAATGCTACAAGCTTAGCTTGCATTTGCTGAGTGCGCACAGATCCCTGAATCTGAGTCCATATATGAGATTTCCAGAGATAGCACATCACCAGAAAAAAAGAAAATGCCGTTAGACCTCCAGCAAAGGTCTGTCACTACTGAAGGCATTTCAGTGCAGAAATAAGGATAAACTGGGAAGTATCTATAATAAGACACCAGAAAGCAGTTCATTAAGCTTTAGGGGAAAAGAAGAGAGGATGGAGAGAGGGAAATGGACTGACGGGTTATGGTTTATTTTAAGGTATAGGAGATTACAGTGAGATCATATTTTCTGTGGAGGAGTCTGCAAAATTATACTGGTTAAGAAAAAGGGTATGGAAGGAATTGCTAACTGAGAAGCCTGAGGGACTGGAGAGCATATAAAATGTGCTAAAGTGGGCTTTTTAGTCACTCAAAAAGTAAGCTTAGAGTTGCTAAAGTAAAGAGGATGGACATGTCTGATGATACAGGTAGACTGAAACTTAGCAACTCAGTCAAGGGAAACGCCGAGTTCTCTGCAACTCTGTCTGTTGTTAGGAAGGACCAAACTAGCTCCCTGTGGAAGGACCAAGTCACAGCAAATAAGTTTGATGCAGACAGTTTATAAGCTGTCCATTCCTCATTTGAGATGGGACTTGAACTGGTCGAGAAGTCTGTGGTTTGAGTGAGAGTAATACAGATATGGAGATACTGCTTCTTTCTTGTTCTCTCTCTCTTTAGTACACATGTAATATAAGATGGCATTTGCTTTGTCTCTCACAAATATCGATACACTACAGACAAGCTGAGCTGGGGATCAGCACACTTGGGAATGTGTAAAGAAAAATAATTCCTCACCTTGGGGAAACAGAGGGGGATGTTAGGTGCAGAAAACATAGAGTGACAGAGAAGACACAGCGGTATATAGCTAAAGGATATCTCCTATCCAAGCTGAACTCACCAGCATATGCTCAACACTAGCAGGTACTTACGAAGGACACAACGCATTTTGCCCATTATTTGTAAGACTTCTGGTTGCTCTGGTCAGCAAGTAGGAGTTCAAGGCCTCATCCTTTCCTAGGGGGTTAATGAGAGGGCCTCAGCTGAGAAATTATCTGTGGAGGCACTAAGGAGCAGAAAGATCTTGTGCGTATAGTAGTGCAAAACTAAAGGATATTCACACCTTCAGTTTTTATAAAGTAAAGCTATTTCTTCGGCTCAGTTAATTTCTTTACAGCATTTCAGAAACCTGTAGGACTGGAAGAGATACTGCCAGATCTGATGAAAAGAAATATTAAGTAATACTAAATGCTAGTTATTTGGACTTCATTTAGTTTCAGGAACTTGACAGTAAGTGACAGAGCTCTCCTGGGGGCTCTGCTTCTGCAGTTTTACCATGACCCCAAACTGGGCACCAGTGCTAGTACTTTAGCAGTTGATTCCTTCATAAATAGAATATTTCTGTTTGAATTCACTACCTGGATCAAAACAGTCATGTATATTCAGCATCCAAAGAATCCCATGTGCCCCTGTCATTTTTTTTTTATGATCAGCAGAAAATATGATCTGTACATTGAAAGTAAAGGATATAAAAGTGCAGAACATCTGCTTGCTACAACCGCAACAACTGCCTGGCTCTGAACTGATGAAACATGGCAATATTCAGTAATTTATAGAGCAACAAAGACAAAACAATAGGAGGTTGCACTTCCATGACCAACAAGGCAATAAAACAAAAGAGGGGGGGGAATGTGTAGTCAGACCAAAAGTGACATAGATATTTCTGCTTCCTACAGTAAATAAAACATGCTGTGTCAGCTGGAAAAAAAGCACTCCAGCAATGCTGTCCACCTTAAAAGAAAGGTAGCAGCAAGGGAAGGTCATCTGCCACAGCTGCAGCATGTTTAATGTGGAGTTGGTTCCTCTGAAGGAGCCGGTACCAAGACAGCCAGGGTCCAGCGAGCCACAGGAGCTGCTCCCCACAATAGCCTTGCTGGCAGCTCAAGGGCAGAGCTTGCAGCTGGACTTCTGAGAAACACAAAACTCAAACCACTGTTTTGGAAAACTACAAGAAGTTGCTTCCTCATATCACGGCATCGTATTTCTAGGCTACAGACTGACAGAGAAAAGAATTAACTTATTCCAATGTGTCCATGTTACACTGGTGATTTATTTCACTGTCTTTACCTCTACGCATGCCCTGCAAATGGAAGGATTTTTTTGTCCACACTAAGCACTGCTGTTTTATGTCTAGAAATGCTTTCCATCACACAGCCCAGAGAAAAGTCTATTGATTTTGGAGAGTTTCACCATTATACAAAAGCTGGACAACAAGTCACTATCAGTTTTGTTTAAGGAAAAATTTCAACACCAGTGCACGCAATTTCAGCATAAAGAAAAAACACATTAATATAGCAAATACCTTATGGTTTCTTCCAGCCAACAGAAGAGAGCTTGAGCCATGGTCTGTTCCACCACATCAGCCAGAAAGGTGCTTATTCCTCACAGCCAAGGACTAACAAATTATCAGAGAGCAACAAGCTGGCATCTTAAACTGCCCAGCCTTTCCTGCAGCCAAGACCTCACCACTCTGCAGATGGAACGTATTGTCCAAACTATGGCAGGGCTCACCAGGCTAATCTTTACTTTATCTAGGTAGTGATTTGCAGGCAGTGGAAAACAAACAAGCAAACAAATAATGAGATCACAAATTTCCTGAAGCTATGAGAAAAGTAGGTATTGTTTGCATAGTAATTACCCTGGTTCAATTACAGTAAGAAGAGTCTTAAAAGAAAAGTTGGTCTCCTTCCTCTGAGGGCAAAAATGAGTAAGAAACTACAATTATCTTCCCTACTTATTTCCATCAGAGTTGAAGTATTTCCTGTAGAAGATGAAAAAGACAGTACTTAGCATGAAAATAAGACATTTATTTTCAAGAGATGTGGGAAATTCTACACACTACACCTCTAAAACCTTCTGTTCATTGCCCCTAATGTTCAATAATTTTTATCCAAAAGTAGTACTACTTCTTAGATAGACTATCAACTGCTCTCCAGTCACATCATTATATGCCAGGCGTGTTAATATAAACCTGCAGTCATTCTGCTGAGGTCCCTGTTCTAAAAGTGGTCTTGATTATTTTTCCATACTATCTTAGTGTAGTTTCACAGATGACACTGATAGTCCCCATTTACACAGTGAGAATAAATCCCTAAGATCATAACACTAGGCATTTTGAAACCTGCAGATGACTTTCCCCAAGAAATTGCACAAATAAATCACCTGAAAGCAGTAACAGTGTAGGAAAATTCTACAGCTCCAGACAATGTGCAATCAGCCAGCGCACACTGTATATATTCCTTTGTCTTTATCACGTCTGACAAGTGTACAGTTTGACACTGACAACAGAGACTGCCTGTTCATCAGGAACAGGGCAGAATTTATAGAAATACCTCTTGAAAGAAAGCACTCCAGCTGGAGTGCCAAATCTCCATGTCAGCTCCAGACTGGTAATAATTTGTGCTCTATTTTCCTATAAAGCAGCCTTTTCTTAGAAGAATATTCAAAGAGCTTTTGGAGCTGAGTGTAAATGCTTCAGCTATAATACGTCTACTAAAATGACGTAGTGCAACTACAGGGAGAACAAGCACAGATGATTCAGGATGTAGCAAAGTATATAGAATTGCCTTTTGCCTCTAAATTACCATGTTAAAAATGGTTTAGGTCAACTGGATGGCTGCCTAGCAAAATTTGCTGCTGAAACGGTCCAGTTTCTAAGTCAGAGGAGCCAGATTCTGATCACATGCACGCTGACATGCTATTGAGAAAATATTAACTATGTCAGTGAAGGAAGTGTCAGGTTTTTATTGAGTCCAAGGGATGAGAAATCACTGCCACTGTCAATGGCACAAACCCCCCATTTTTACTGTTGCTGCCTGCTGTGGGACTACAAATTCAACAGCTCAGCTGAGAGGCCAAGCACTATGCTGCACTTTCATATTCATTGCAGTGATAGCTCCCAGACGTTATCTGTACAGCATAGAAAAACTCACAGCCCTAATGTGCATTATAGTTACAACCTTTACAGGTAACAGCTTTCCCAACAGGTGATGCAAAAGTGCAACTCTGCTGCTTGGGATATTTTGTTGTTGCATCTTCAGGAGGCCATAGGGAGGTCTGTCCTGCCTTCACATGCCAATACTGCCATGCGTAGAGTCCTCCTGAATCTGAATCTGGTGGACTCCACAAATGCAAAATGGCAAAAGGGTTTTTACCTGGGAACAAGTGTACTGCTCGCAGCAGTGAGGCAAGTGGAAGGCTGTGGAAACCCCTCTGGAGAGGATCTGACTCTTGGGAAGCAGCTTAGCACCCAGGTTATTTCTTTGTGCGGTTCTCTATGGCACAGGTCATAGGTCTTACATACATGTGGGACCACAAAGGGGATTTGCCCTTTTGCAATGCCAGAAGGAGTGGCAAACTGAGAGAAGGCAGGAGAGGATGCTCAACTCCACTAGCTTTGCACCACAAGGGCTTTCTGTGGCAAGTCTTTCCCTCTGCTGTCCTGATAATGAGCAGCAAGCTCTGCTTCGTCAAATTCGAACAGAGTCGAACAGGAGGTGCTGACAGAAGAATAAATACGCATGCTCTGGGTCAAATCCTGAGAAGTCACCATACTAGGAGCGGTACAGGGGAATGCGGCAGCCCGCCAATAAAGGAAATGACATACTGGGCAAACCAGAGGACCATTTAAAATACTCAAACCCAAACTATTGGCAGACATCCTGCAGGCAAGGTCAGATGGCATTTGCAAGGCAGCAGGGAGGAACAGCCTCTGCAGCTGTAACCGTTCAAGCAGAGGGCAGGAACCACCCTGGGGGACGCAGCACAGCCCTCCACATCTGCCACCATGGCCCCTGTGAATAGCTACCCCCAAAAACTGTATCTTTATGGCTACTGACACTGACAGATGGCAAAGCAGGAAATTATTGGCCTTGGGACCTGAGCTCAGACTGATGCATGAAAAAAACCTGCAGAAAATCACCTTATACAGCTGGAATTGGAATCGATAACTTATCAACACTACGGAGAAGGGGGGGGAAAATCCCAGTTCTCTCTGGCCTAGTGGTTCTGCTTACTAACTAGGGCTATTCTGTAGCAGTCAATATTTTTGCAAACTGGACGTAATTCATGCACAAGTACAACATGGATTGAGGGTGGCTGAGGAGAAAGGGAGATAACAGAACAAAACCTTTGCCTGGACAGTATTTGGATTTGGAGAAGTTCTGAAGCACCTCCGTCAGATGACACAATTTCTTCCTCTATGACAGCCCAGAAAAAAAATGGTGTCACAAGGTCACCATGAATTGTACTCCCAAGGGGAAAAACAAAGGTTGTCATCATCAATGGTAGGTGAGACTAGGAAAATATTAAGTGCTGCCTTTGTGTGTTGCAATTGTTATTATACCTTCCCAATATGTAATTTGATTTCTAGAAGCAAGTATTACATAGTGTCTGTTTTGAGAAGAAATTTTCTGGCATACTTCAAAAACGCAAAATTCACAGAGAATTGTTTTTTAAAGAAGTTAATGTGTCTGAAAACTCTGTTTCATTTACAGTCTAAAGGAAAAACATAAATACCTTATCAACCCTTAAATTGCATGCAATTTGATGCACCAGTATCAAGTTAAAAATGAATAATTCCATGCCTAAAGGAAACAACTCTCACTTCATGTTGAGGGTCATTTATGTGAGTTGTGCGTATTTATCCAGATGAGGAGAAAAGTATAATACACACTCGCGTTGCGGGGTGGGGGTGGGGGGATTAAAAAAATAACAACTCTATTTTTGTAATTCTATTGAGTTTTCATATTGTCACGCAGACAAATTGGTTCTATATTCCTGAGCCACGCTGCATTATGCCAGGGGAGGAAGGCACATCCCTGCTTCACTAAATTGTGGGGGAGTAGACTCAGTGGAATGAAGAAAGAAAAAAAAAAAAAAAAAAAAGCTGATGAACACAATCCATTCTCAGCTGAAGTTGTGGGTGGGCTCCAGGATATTTTGGTAACTCACTTGCACAATATACTGCTGCAATGTGCAAAAAAGAAACAATGCCAGCGTGCTGCACACACCACAGTTTTAACCTCCTGTAAACCGAGTCACACACCTTGGCCACACGGTGTTCATCTGGATGGAAGATGCAACAAGTGAGCCGGGGTGCCCCATCCTGCTGCCAGCAGCAGGCTGACCCCCCCGCCATGGGACGGCAGGCAGCACACCCCCAGGCTTCTCCACATGCAACCCCAATTGTAGCAGCACAGGGAGTTGCCACCCTTCCTCGCCAGCACCAAACCATGGGGGACACCGCTGAGGCTCTGTACACCCACAGCCTAGCTCAGGTGCTTGCTCCGCATCTCTCCAATGCCCAAATCACGGCTGGCAGTGGCCCAGGGCTGGCCCTAGGAGAAGTCCAGCTCCCAGGACAGGCCCTTGGCTCCCACAGCCAGCACCAAAATTGCACCCAGGGAACTTGCTCCCTACACAAACAGATGCACTCACTGAAAATATAAACCCATCTCCCTGCCTGCCCTGGATGCTCCAAGTTACTCCTAGAGAGGTCCAAAAGCCCACAAAACCCCATCTCCCGCCCAGGTATTAATACAGACTCTCTTGTACACACGTTTGATAATTTTCTGCAGTGAACAGTGGAACACGCATTGCAAAACGTAAAGGTGAAATAAAAGAAAATAGCATTTCTCTAATGGTGAAAAAGCGGACAGCCAAAGGCTGTAAATTGCTTTACAAGGTCCCACCAGGCATGATGGGTTGCTGCTGTCTTTTCTCAGAACTTAACTCCTCTTTCCTCTGTGAGCCTATAGGCAAGGAAGCAGGTTTTAAGGCAAATCAGAGACCTTCTGCCACCCTCATTCATGCAAGGGACCCCCTCTCCCCTCAGCTGGACCAGTTAGAAGGAATTTATCCGGCTACTAAGTGCAGGTTCAAGGTCCCTTAATATGTTATTTCTTACCTTGTGATAGGCATTTGTCATGGTTTAACCCTAGCCAGCAACTAGGCACCACGTGGCTGCTCACTCACTCCCCCCCCACCCAGTGGGATGGGGGAGAAAATTGGGAAAAGAAGTAAAACTCATGGGTTGAGATAAGAACGGTTTAATAGAACAGAAAAGAAGAAACTAATAATGATAACACTAATAAAATGACAACAGTAGTAAAAGGATTGGAATATACAAATGATGCACAGTGCAATTGCTCACCACCTGCCGACCGATGCCCAGTTAGTCCCCAAGCGGCGATCCCCCCACCCCCACTCCCCCCAGTTCCTATACTAGATGTGACGTCCCATGCTATGGAATATTCCTTTGGCCAGTTTGGGTCAGCTGCCCTGCCTGTGTCCCCTCCCAACTTCTTGTGTCCCTCCAGCTTTCTTGCTGGCTGGGCATGAGAAGCTGAAAAATCCTTGACTTTAGTCTAAACACTCCTTGGCAACAACTGAAAACATCAGTGTGTTATCAACATTCTTTGCATACTGAACTCAAAACATAGCACTGTACCAGCTACTAGGAAGACAATTAACTCTATCCCAGCTGAAACCAGGACAGCATTTTTCTCCACATCCTGAGTATTCAAAGAAAGCTAGGTAAATCCGACTTAAGACCAAAATTCACCTCTGAGCTCAGAGCAAGATTATCACGCTATTAGGATTCATTCTGGGGACCATTACACATACTGAGAAAAAAAGTGGCTATACAAGAGCAGAGTGCTCTCAACCTTCTCATCTCAGTGAACTTCAGCTATGAGAGAAGAATGGCCCAACATTGACAGAGAAGAGACAGTACAATAGAAAGGTGTCCAAACACAAAACTCTGTTCCAAAGTTTCTATGATGGTTTTGTTCAGCCCTGTGGAAAATACGCATATATCTGGTTTTGCTGATTTTATTTTCTTTGACATTTGAAACTTATAACAAATTGGACTCAATTTAATACAAGAATTTCTAAGCACGTACATGTGGCATTTCTTTCCAAGTAATTTTCTTCTATTATTATCAGAATAACTCATTACGTACGTGACAAAGTCTCTGTGTCAGTACATTCTAAACCTTACAAGAACAGGATTGTACCAGAATTAGGTATTCCGTATCAAATGCATCTTCGACAGACTCAAGTAAATGGGGAACAAAAGTTTAAGGCTGTCTGAAACTAAGTGCAGTTGTCAGCTGCTGTTTTTCAAACAAGCCATCTAGTACTCACATCCTTGGAAAAGCAGTGATACAGAGCCAGAGAAATTAACTGTATCCCAGGGGCTTGAGATTGAACGCTAAAAAAAAAAAAAAATAAAAAATTACGTGGTTCTTCCTATATAGAGATTCAAGAAGGTAGTGGAAAAAAAATTATTAAATGCTTGTTTGGGGAAATTTTTTGAACCAGAAAATTGCGTAGAAGATAGCTCAAAACAGTGAAAATTATTAGCATAATAAAAACAAAAACGTGCATATGGTACAGTCAGTTAACAATAGAATTTCATAATTGCACCACCATAGTTACTCTTAGCAAATACCAGCTCTAGACTCAACAAAAGAGCTCTTCCTTCTCCCACTGACTCGAACATAGCTACACACATGAATTTATCTAGTTATCTATCCTAAGTTTGTATAATTTTGGAAAAAAAAAAAGGGAACCCAACACACACACACACAGAAACCCACCCTCCATCTGCAAGGTCAGATCAGAGAGCCAAAGGGTGCCCCACACAAGAGAGCATCTCTGCCCCCATGGTCCCCCTGGCTGCCCCAGAGCCAGCTCCGCTTCCCAGCCCTGCTGTGCTCTATGGCAGCATGCCAGCCTTGAGCAAGTATTGAACAGGACCTGAGTATTCAGTATCTTTTGGTTTCAGCTCATCTATAAAATGATGACAAAAAGCAGACTTTTTGTTGGGGGGAATTTTCAGCTGGATCAGGCCTATAACGTAGTACTGCAAAAAAGCCAAGCAACCGGAGGGGGGGGGGCTGGGGGGGGGGGGGGGGGGGACATGACAACCCAACAAAAAAAAAAACCAACAAAAAAACCCCAAACACCACACCAACCCAGCCACTATGTATTCAGTAAGAGTACTACATCTATATGCCATCGCTTCTGAGAGGAGTGCAGGCAGAGGAGATCATCATCCGTGTTGGGCTGCAGGTTTCTCTCTGTTCTGAGCACCTCACCACATGCAACGTGTGCATGAAAAGGCGTGGTGTGAAATGGAAAACCCTGCATAACAACATAGTGGCTTGGTTGATACAGCTTAACAATTGGCCATGAAAACAAACAAACAAAAAGACAGGACTGTACTTGAGAAATACCTGTTTGCCAACTTAATTCTTATCATACAGTCAGATCAGTCAACTGCAAACACAGTTACAGATATCTGTAATAAAATATTAATAGCTCTTGTATACTGCTTCCACAAGGTAATGTAGTGAAAAATGAATGTTGCTAACACACTTCCACATTTTCTCTTCTGTTACGGCTGAAAGCTTACACTGGAGAAAGCCAGTTTACTGCAGCATTATTCCTTTTTTCTTCCAGGAGGTATTTTTCCTTTAAACCTTAGAGAATAATTAAAATTCCTCACACAGGACAATGGTAAATAAGATTAGGGCATGCATTTCAAATGTAGCATACTAATGGCATTTTTGGACCTCATAATAAATCATCTCTATTCTCTGCAAGCAGTAGAGAAAATGGATAAAATATCTGAAATATACATCCCAATATATGAGTCCCATAACTTCACTCTTATCTTCCCATGTCTCTGACTTGCCCAGACATCTTGGCATTGTAGACAGAATATTAGCTTTTTTTATACATCACACAACAACCCAATAATCTCATTAACTGCAAATACTGTAGGAATGCAGCAGCCTGCTGATACCCACAAAACCATTTCAGCTTTTGCCAGGGCCAGTTGTCAGCAATAAGCAGCCAAACATACATTGCTCTATCTGATTCACTTTATCATTTCATTTTACAGCTTCTGTTTAGCACTGAGCTGATAGAAGAGAAATGTTTTAACATTCAATATGAGGACTGCTTATGTCAATACACTGAAGCTGCTTTGGTTTTGTACCTAACCTTTGGATGATCTCATCTCTTCCATAGGTTTCTGACACTTATGTTTGTTCTGAGTAGCTGCAGTTTACCCTACTGCAAACAGTAGGATCATGACTGGATATTTCCCTTATCTGATAGGTTTTCTCTCAGCTTGCTTTTCTTTTTCCTTCCATATAACATCAGCAGAAACCATTGCAGTGTTTTCCACCTCCCCTGGGCTATATCACACTGTATCTATTGAGACAACTACAAACCTTGTTTCCTGGTTTGGGGCAAATCCATTTCTCCTGATTCAACTTTGAGTTCAGGTAAATCTCAGCCCTCTGTTAAACCCTGGGAGGGTGAAATGGCCATGTGTATGCTATGCCTGATAAACCCTGTCCTAGTTTGCAAGAAATCCTGCTGGTTTTGCACATTAGACATTTCTTAATATTTCTTTCCTCTAGGAAATCATTTTGGCTAAACAAGGATAACAAATTAGTTTGTCTTCTAGTTTTCACAACTAGTAGAAATGAAAAGAGGAATAAAAGATTAAGGAATATGGAGTGTGGGTGCTTTTATTTTCAGGAAATTGCATAGATAAAAGAGAATTTTTTTCTTCCAACAGACATTCTCCAAATCCCCTTTAAGTTCAATTTTCTGCTGTACTTCCCAGATAAGCATTCAGTACTTCTTGGTTTTAGCTCATGCAATCAATATAAATCAGAAAATTGTTACCCTCTGAATGCTAACTAACACATTTTCTCTTTTCTCTTCAATAACTTCAGGCTAGAGCAGGTACTCCTCACGCGGGTTGCTGTTTGCGGTCTTCAAAGATGAAATCTTTATCATGGACTTTTGTTACTTTACAATCTTTACTATTGACTTTCAAGTTCCTGTGACAATGGAAAGGCTGTCACTTTGAGGCCAGCCTTCAAAAAACTTCAGCTTATTTACAGCAGCATGAGCTGAGCGTGCCAGCTGACTCGTGCCTTATTCCTGTGTCTGTGGGAAGGCTCCTTTTCTGCACCAGATGCACCACCAGCATCACACCAGCCATCACAGCCCGAGGGCAAGCGCAGACCCCCATGGGGTTGGCATTAGTGCTGGCTCAGCTCCCTAAACCTACTGCCAAGTAGGCAGCTGGAAGCTGTGAAGTTTAGTCAGAAATTTTGATGGAAAATGCCAAAAAGATAACTAAAAGCTGCCGAGGCTTTTCTTACATCAAGGACTCAGAAGTTCCACTTACAGAAAGCTTAGAAGTGAGATCAGCAATTCAGGGAGCTGGAGAATTTGATAATATGATAGCTCAGTTATTGTGATTGTAATGGCAACTCCACCTGAGGCTACAACCACTTCCCAGGTCAACTCAGCTGTTCAGGATGTATCTGGTCTGGAGGATCTTGTTTAGAAATAGCTGTTAACTCTTTTGGGGAAGATTTCCACGGCAAGCCAGCAAAATCAGTGATACAACAATATTAACAAATCTCACTCACACAAAAATCCAGTTAAATGGAGAAATAAATGCACACTCATTTCCCAAAGTACAGCACACGTGAAGTCCTCCCCTAATGGATGAGCACCAAAGTGGGTGCCTGAATCATTCCAATGACTTTCTAGCAGAAAGTATCATTGTATGCAGGACTTGGTCACCATTTTCAGTTCAGCACTTGGAAAAAAGCAGTAACCTGCTTTGAAGGGGAGTCAATCCATTAATTAATAATGGGAGACAAATTAAAATACGGTAGCATTAAAACAGTATGAGAAGGAAGGTGTGACTGAGGTACTGTTCACCTAGACACAGGCAGCTCCCACACAAGCACAGAATTACAAACAGGCTAAGGTGACAGCCACACAAGTACACCCTTACCCCACTGCCCAGGGCACTGCACCTCTGGGGGTGTCCCCACAACACTGTGCCTCCAGTGGTGCTCACAAGCTATTTCAGATTCAGCAAACCCCATACACTCCTCCTGCAGCAATTCAGCATTTTTTTGGACCCCAAAACGACTTGACATTACTCTTGAAGCTATCCAGCTCTCCAGAAGCTCTTAAAAAACAGACACTCCACAAGCACAAAAACCCCTCCAGATTTCCTCAGTCAGCCACAACTTTTCCAGTTTGTGACACAGCCTTACTCATCGTCTAGCTACGGCACGTTTTTACAGCTACAATCCATTTAGCTACAAAATATGGGTCCAAGCCACTTCCAGATTTTTCCCCCCAGAGGAAAACCTTCTCATTTAACCCACTTCTCAGCTTATCCTTCCGACAACATAGCCACACTGCTTATCAGAAGGAGCAGAAAAGACAGGAATGAAGAAAACAGACAGAAATAACTCTTTTTCTTCCAGAAATTTCAAATGCTATCCTTCTCTTATTGCTAGGCATCCTGCTCACCTCCTCCTCCATGCAAGTGTGAGCACCAGCAAGGGTACAGGTCTCAGAGGTATTGCACATAGTGCTGCTTTATAGCTGTCGTTTCTGATTAAAAGCTGCAGGTGTACTCCACTCGAGCGAGGCTGGATCTCTCTCCGGGACTGCCGCCAGTCCGCATAAGGCCCCTACATAAAACAAAAAGAAAAAAAAAAAAATGAAACGCTGCAGCTCTTTGTGTTCATCTGGCTCAGCAATGAACATCTAAATATAAAATGTTTATTGTCACTTAAGGTGAGCTCTGTGTCCCAAGCCAACGAGTTGGCATCCTGCAAAGCCAGGCATATATTTGCAATTGTTGCCATCCAACAGTTTGCATTGTTATGAACTAGATTTAATGGTTACACTCTGTATCTATTACCCATTTAAATTACTCTTCCAGCATGTGAATATTAAACACTGGAAAAGGCAGATGAATGCCTGTACAAAACTACAGTAAGAAAAGAAAGATTCTAACAAAATGTTTAATAGAAACAAGTGGCACCCTGACTCCAGTGATGTTTCACTCCTCTCTGCTGAGCCCAGAACTGGATGACATTGTTCCAAACTTGTTAGCGTAGAATCATAGAACAGTTTGGCTTAGAAGGGGCCTTCAAATGTCATCTAGTCCAACCCGCCCCCCCCCGCAATGAGCACAGGCATCTTCATCTAGGTCAGGTTGCTCAGAGCCCTGTCCAACCTGACCTTGAAGTTTCCAGGGATGGGGCATCTACCACCTCTCTGGGCAACCTGTGCCAGTGTTTCACTACTCTCACTGTAAAAAATTTCTTCCTTATATCTAGTCTGAATCTACCCTTTTTTAGTGTAAAACCATTACCCCTTGTCCTATTGCAACACTCTCTACTATAAAGTCTGTCCCCAGTATGCCAGTAAAGAAAACATTTCCATCCTTACTATTGTCCTGTTTGAGTCTTGATTTATGAGATCTAAATTTTACACATGAAAGCATTCTTAAGAAAAACATACAAATTAGTCCCTCTGACCTAAATGGCAATAGGAAAATAAATAAATAAATAAATAAAAATCACATCACCAAGCTGCTTTTGATAACTTTTGTCCCCACAAAAACTTTCCTGCAGACCAGGTGTTCTTCCATGTTTATTTTCAAATCTTTCTTCCATCTTTCAAACTTAAGGGGAAGAGATTCAACATTTTTGAGCATGATTCCAAGTGCCATGAAGAATTATTGCACTGGGGAGAAAGGAGGACTTTCCGCTCAAATTTTATTTTCTTAATTTGGTTGGTTGTTTTGTTTTTTTTTTAAATCTCATGCCCAGGACATGGACATCTTTCCACAGACTATTTCTAAAGCTGAGTGCTTGGAAAAGTCCTGTCATCAGGACACTGCAGCGGTGTTCAGATCATTCTGCACTGGAGAGTCCAACATCACCAAAAACTTCCTGAGAAATTTTGAAGGAAAAAAAAAATATCTCTATTTTGAAGGAAAAAAAAAAAATCTCTATTTTGAAGGGAAAAAAAAATCTCTATTTTGAAGGGAAAAAAAAATCTCTATTTTGAAGGGAAAAAAAAATCTCTATTTTGAAGGGAAAAAAAAATCTCTATTTTGAAGGGAAAAAAAAATCTCTATTTTGAAGGGAAAAAAAAATCTCTATTTTGAAGGGAAAAAAAATCTCTATTTTGAAGGGAAAAAAAATCTCTATTTTGAAGGGAAAAAAAAATCTCTATTTTGAAGGGAAAAAAAAATCTCTATTTTGAAGGAAAAAAAATCTCTATTTTGAAGGAAAAAAAATCTCTATTTTGAAGGAAAAAAAAATCTCTATTTTGAAGGAGAAAAAATCTCTATTTTGAAGGAAAAAAAATCTCTATTTTGAAGGGAAAAAAAAATCTCTATTTTGAAGGAAAAAAAAAATCTCTATTTTGAAGGAAAAAAAAAATCTCTATTTTGAAGGGAAAAAAATCTCTATTTTGAAGGGAAAAAAATCTCTATTTTGAAGGAAAAAAAAAATCTCTATTTTGATTTTAAAAGACACCATTGTCAGGAACAATTATCCCTCATTTTTCTCATTCTCTTCTTTTGCTATAGCTTCTGGGAGGGAGCTATCCAGCTGTCATTTCCTCCTTAGCATGACACTGCATTTCTTTGTTGCAGCCAGCTCTAGGAAGTCATTTGGACAGTTAGTGTCCAGCCTGTAGAGGACAAGTCCAAGTCTCCCCACCAAGTGACACTGTAAGGACATCATGCTGCCATGGTCCATCCTCACCATGCAAGGAAGAAAAACAAGCCAAAAACGTTTTACTAGTTCGGGTTCCCCTGAAGACAGGGAAGGGGGCCAAGATTGTGCAAAGTTAATCGTGCCAGGGTGCGTGTACGAGGGGTCCCCGTACACGAGGGTATGACAGTCCCTTGGTACAAGACCTGGGCACAAATGTCCTTCATAGCACTGGGGTGGGAGGGAACAGTCATCATTCAAGCACATCCCTGCGTGGATCCTTTGGACTGTACCCCTGATCCCTCCTATGTACCTGAACTGCTCGTCTGGATTTCTACAGCAGCTGTTGACACCCTTCCTTGGCCTCCTCCCAGCAGAGCTTCCCTGCTCCTGCAGGGCTGGCTGGCAGAAAGGCCCACAGGACCTCCTGCCATCTTCCAAAGCAACAATCCCCGTAAAATGTAATGGATCCCAGAGGTGTTCAGTGGCAGCAGGAAGAAGCAAACAAAAAAACAAAACAAAAAACCCCAAGAACTTTCTAGCATGAACAACTGAAAAAAGATCCTTTGAATCACCAGATCTTCTCTGCTGCCCATAGTCAGTTCTCCTAAACTCCCCTAAAAAAAAAACACAAACCACAAACCAAACCAAAAGAAAGAGGAAAAAAAAAAAAACCACAAACCACAAAACCAAAACAAAAAGACCCCAGTGAACAAAGATCCTCACATTCAGCCTCCGGTGAATAAGGGCAGGGAATGAATTATGGGATAGCAGATCCTTCACAGACCAAGCCTGCCTGCTCTCTGCTCTCATTTTATTGCGCAGCATCTGCCTGCTGCTCCTGGCCCAGCAGTAGCCACTGCCACGACGCTACCTGTCATCGGAGAAGGGTGGCAGCTTCTCATAGGGCTTAGAGGCACAGTCTGACACATCATGAAAGTCATTCCCTTTCTTAGTCACTAATTGAAGTTGGTATTGCAATTTTCCTCTCTGACCTTTGGATTCTTGCAGCACGGGCATTACTGTAAAAATCTCCCAGCATTGTAGTCTGACCATTACAGGCTCTTATTTCCCATAACCTGCTCCCAGTGCAGCCCACTGACAATCCTCCCGATGCGGCAAACGCCAGAAACATCTGTGGTAGCAGATTCCCCCCAAGTTAAGGGAGAAGCTGGAGAGTGGATCAGCCTGGTTTGGTGAGAGCCCCTGCTAAATATTGCTAAATGCTTCTCTTCCCTGTCCCTCTGCTCCTGCCCTTGTGGGTGCTGTGGTCCCAAGAAATCTTCAGACAAGGGGTTTCACAAACCCTGGCCCTGGCTACAGCCCAGTCCCAGGGAGCTGCAGGAACACCCCAGATAAATGTGTGTGTGTGTGCACACACCATCCTCAGGCACTGGGACCACCGAGGTCCCCAAACACTGTGGTCCTCCCTCGCAGGTGCTGGGTAAAAGGGTGTTTTAAGGGGATTCCAACCAGTCTTGCACGAAGGAAACAGCCTGGAAAACAGCCTAAACATTTATGTAAACACCATGGAGAAGGGGTGCATGGGTATATACAGAGAGATTTTAATCTTCAGCTTTTCCAAAAGAAATAAGCACCGAAAACAAACAAAACCCACCCCAATTAGATGAGGGGTAAGCTTTCAACACCTCTGATTTGACCACACCACCTAAAAATAACCGACAACCATCACACCCTAGTGATCATCATAAAAAAAATTGTATTGAAGGCCTCCCCAGTACTAAGTTCCAATCAGATAGTTCAGAAACTCAGATTAAAAATAGACAGAACTCCACTTTTTGTTCTGAAACAAGTGCAATCATTTAAACTACTGTTAATAATATGTCATTGCCAGGTAGTTGCCCTCACAAGATATCTGACACCTAATCTATTACCATCTGCTTATATTCAACTAAAAATGAGATGCAACAGCATTTAAAGCTATACAGAGCTCTTTCAGCTGGATAAAAAAGCATGAACACATTTTCTTCACTCCTCTCAGTCTGGCTCATACCTCAAGGTCTGCATAGGTTGCAGAGGGTGATTTTTAAATTCCTACAGTCTTCTCAGAGTTTAAGCTTTAAGTTAACACGAAAAGATAGATTTGAGCTTCCAACACTGCAAGATACCGCTGTAATATGGCATCAACAGTCATGCCATTTTAATCAACAATGTTCCTATTCAGTGAAGCACATTTCTGATCTTCAGCCAAATCATGCAAGAGAAAATTGCATTCATACTCCCTGGTACTGCTGCTTCTCAGTAATCCATTACTGCATTGAAGCAGGTCAAAAAACCTGTCTCAAAGACACTTCTGCTATCAGATCTTCAGAGGAGGGGCAGAAGGGGCAAAAAGCAGCACATCTCCAGCCCACAGTCCCACCAGGGCTCCTTTACTCACAACTAGGGACACTCATGGACCTCAGCAAAAATGGGACAGTGGTGAAACACACTCCCAGAAGGCAAGCCTTCTTGCCTCCCCCGAAAAATGAAGCCAGACCTGCCTAAAGCTGAAAACAAGGCTGTAGAAAACATTATTCTCTGCAAACCGCAGAGAGCCGTGCTCTGCAGAGGGAAAGCTCCCATCTAGCTGCCTGCACAGGCACGTACCTGGGACAGAGAGCAGAAATCACAATTTGGCATCTCAGACAGGGACACAAGAACCCCCTTCCCTGCCTGCTACTGATATTCAGCACGATACCGAGATGATGAAGAGTCAGGCAATGTCCGAGATTCTGATTCATCTCTGATAATCAGAAAGTAGCTTTACCTGCACCCTGGGACCAGCAAGCAGCCAGCTCCTTCAGCACCTAGACATTTTGTTGGCAGTGAAAAGCTTCATAATCTTAAGCCTTTACTTCCAATTCAAATACTTCATTTACAAACAGCAAATAATATTTAAGTGCTGTTAGTACTGGGCAGATAAACATCTAGTATCTTTGGAAGAGAGGCAATCCACAATCTGAAGAAAATACAGCATGGCTTCTTCTGCCTTTTTATTTATTTTATACTTAATGCATTATTATCATCCTACAAGATGTGTACTATTTTGGTTCAGTAATTAGGTTTCTTCTCACAGTTGCATCCAGGAAGACAATCTCTTCTGGAAGTTGTCTTTTCTGTCGGTGAATAATTAAAGGAGTATTTTTGGCAGGACATTTTTCTCTCTTCCATCATCTTGGGTTTTGGTTTGGTTTGGTTCTTTTATGCCTAAGCTCTTGTTTCCAGCTTTTGTATCCACCTGTGTTTGCACTGTGCTTAGTCAACACCAAAGCCCAGACATCACATATTTGCAGTCTTGGCAAGTTTTATGAGTCCTGACAACTGTGTAGCTGAATTTCTCACTAATCTTTCAGCAGGACCATAACCCTCAGAACCTCTAAAAGAACTTTTACCCCTAAATTCTTGTGTGCCATGCGCCCATCGACTGAATAGCACTCCACAAAGCACTGTTAAATCTTTCAATTTCCAGGAAGTACATGCAAATTTTATGCCACATTTGAGAAAAGAAAATCAGCTCAGTAGTAGAGACAAAACAGAGAATTGGTCAGATGACAGGAGTGATTTAAGGTTACAGCAGATCACTAACTGCACTCAAGTCAAAATCTCAATGAAAGCAAAGATAAATCTCTTTTTGGACTTATTAGCAAGTGTGTCACCAAAACAAGAGTTCTCAAACCAAATCCCTAAACCTCAAAAGTGTTTTGGGAAAATGTATTTTCCCCCCCCCCCTCAATGTTGCTTCTTTACTTACAGTTGTGTCTCATTTTTTTAGCTTTCCCCCCTACCACAGGATCACAACCCTAAGAGATGCCAATACCCTGACACAGATTTCCCCAAGAGCTTTGGCATTAGCACCAAATGCCACAATGCCAGTAAAGTCATGAGAGTCAGCAGAACCGATAAGCAGTGGAGATCCCTTAAATTACCTTTTCCTGGCACCCTGAACTGCCTTTCCACACAGAGAATGAACTGGGGCGACAGCTGGGGTCGACAGGTGGCGACTATTCCTGCAACTCCATCCCGACTGCTTGCTTGATTTCTGCCTTTGGCTTCCCGAGGGCAGGCAGATGTTCGGCCACTGCCAGGGAAGCAGAGCTTCCTCACGCGTAATGGTGACCTGGGAAGAGAAGCACCACAACCCTCAATGCCCACCCTTCATCCTTGTCTCCCTGAGCGACGGACCTCCCCTCCCACGGCATTCCTGCGAGCAGTCCTGTCCCATTCCCTGCCCGCTGCAGACCACCCACCTGCAATTAGCAAGGGCGGGCACCAAATGAACTCCTCCTGGAGCCTTGCACAAGTGCTTCCACTTCAAGAAGCACAAGAAGAAGCGGGAGGGCAAGACGGGTTCCCGCCGAGCCCCCCTCGTCCAAATGCCTGCCGCTGGAGAACGCCCAGCTCAGCCGCTTGCCCTGCGCCTGGCACACTCAGCTCCCAGGACTGCCGGAGCCCTCGGCACTGCAGGTGCCTAGAGGAAACTCCTGGCCCCAGGAGAAGGCCCCACCTTCTTCTCCCATGGGTCAGCACAGCTGGGGAGGGCTGCCAGTCTCCTCCCTTCAGGCGGTGCTGCCTCGGAGGATCGCTCCCCTCGGCTGCCACTGTGCCCTGCTTTGGGGCCCGCCCTTCCCTGAGGCGATGTTTCCTCCGATTGGCTGCATGAGATCGCTCCTCCCATCCAGTGATGGGTCAGGCGGCTCATCAGTCATCTCTGCTTTGCTCTTGCCAGCTGTGATTGGTGGAGCGGGCATGCCCCGCCTCCAACCAACACCCCCCCCCCCCACACACACCCGGCAGGGAGCCCGGCTTTTTCCCCTCTTGCCACCTCTCCTGCAGGCCTCGAAGCTTGACTGGTGGGTTACCTATCGATCACATGCCTTGCCCCCGCCTCCTCAAATGCGATTGGCTGTCCTGGGCCCACTGACTCCCCAGGGACTGCTGGGTGGAGGTTGCCAGGCAACGAACTCCACCTTTAGGGCTGAGAGCCTCAGCATGGAGCTGTGGGCCCTGAGGAAAGGCTGGGGGTCATCAAAGGCGGGTTTGGACCCGAAAACCGAGGATTTCGGCCCGAAACAGGAGGCTCTGGGCACTACAAAGGATAGGCGCGATGCTACAGCTGACGCTGGGGACCCTGCGAAGGAGGGGAACCTCTTGGTTCCTCTGCCCTTTGCCCCAGGGTGCCGTGTATGGGGCAGGACTCTGGACTCGGGGAGAGGGAAACTTCCCCTGGGTCACGGGCAAGGCTGTGCCAGCCCAGAGCACGCAGGAGGTTGCCACCTCTGAAGACCGGGACGAAGGAAGACTGGCCAGCTTGGCCCTTGCCGGTGCCCCCGCCACAGCAGGAGCCCCCCTCAGCCTGCTGTTCAACCCAGAAAGGGGCTCCGTTCCCGCTTACATCCTCACCTTTACCAAGGAACACCTTTAGGAAGGACTGGGCAAGGCGGAAGCACGTGCTTCCTTTGAGCGAACTTTGCAGAGCGTTCCGTTTGGGTCACGCGCGTGTGGTGGGACCCGCGGGACAGGGGGCTGAGGCTCACGTGGGCTCGCAGCCGGGCCAGCGTGCACAGCAGCCCAAGGGACAAAACCACGTCTCTGCTGGTGGCCTCCCTGTGTGGAGCTGCCCCTGCCCCCTGCAGATGTGCGGAGGCTCGCTGGGGGTGAGGAACAGCACCAGTGGGGCCTGGGTTAACGGGCAGGGGTCCGATGGGCCAGCCAGATGCTACTCTCCGTCCCTCTGCTCGGCCCCTGTGCCGCTGCTGACCCTTTAAGGTCCCCCCGCCATTCCCCACTCGTCCCCCAGTGCCCCCCTTCCGCCCCCTGCCCACACACCTGTAACCTCCTGTGACCCCCTCGGTTCCCCCCAGTGCCCCCTACTCCCCCCAGTGTGTCACTGGGCAGTGCTGTGGGGGGTCCCAGCGTGATGGGACACCGGGAGGGCGAAGCCTGCTGTGGCGATACGGTCGGGGCTCTCGCGGGCTGTTCCCTGCACCAGCGCGGGCTGGTGCTGGAGGTGGTCGTGCCGCGGTGGGAGGGGTGGCGAGGGGATCCCCATGGGCAGTGGGAGGGCACGCCAAGGCCCCAGGACCCCACGGGGAGACCCCTGCTCTGGGCTCTGTCCTGGCATGACTCCATTGTCCCCAGCCCGGGAAGATCTGAGAGGGGCCCCACAGCTGGCAGCCCCCAGCCTCGGTGTCACCCACACGTTGTCTCACCAGCTGCCAGGGTGCTATTAGGGAAAGAACAGATACACTCCCCTTTCGGTGTCTTTTGATGAGCTTTAATTAACTCCGTGGTGCTGGCTGGGGCCAGGTATTGCGGAGGGATTGCTCTAGTGCCTGCCTCGCTCGGAGGTCCCTGTCGTCCTGCGGTCCCGAGAGATCTGGAACAACACCACAGGCAGCGCCGTGGGGACCTGGTCCCGGCCAGGTGCTCCCCTGGCCACCCCGCTCCAGGGACCCGTTCGCCAGGGATCTTCCCACAAAAAAAGACATCCCAAGCAGCAGTATCTCGGTAAAAGTCCTCTGACCCCTTCCTTCCCCATCTCCTGCCTTACCTCAGCAAAGAAAGCTGTAGCTGTCATCCGCAGCTGAACTGAGCAGGAATTCAGCCACGGCAAGAGGTTCTTCACCAGACAGGGGGAGACGACTCCAGCGTTGAGCAGGACACTGCGCAGGGGTCACAAGCGAGGGACACAGTTACCCAGGAAGGCCACAGGCTGGGCCTCCAAAATTCACTTGCGCTGATGCAGACACTACTCTTCAGCTCCCGACGGCTTCCCGGGCACGCCGGGAGGGTCCCAGCGGCCATTTCCCTGGGCACAGCCCTGCAGGAGTTGGCCAGATGCATCCCTGGGGCTCTTACCTGGTCAGGAGACGCACCCCCTCAGGGTGAGCCACGGGGACTTCCAGGCGAGCCCACACTCCCCAAATCTCGAGCAGCTGCGTCCATTTCTGCGCCATGCATTTGCCCAGCACCAACTTTATAGCTGAAAGGAAAATCCTGGCAAAAGAAACAAAGTGCAAAATAAACAAACCCAATCAAACAAAACAAGTCCAAAGAGCACCACCGCCAGAAACCCCAAGAACTCTCAAATCGCAGCAGGTTCGGGGAAGACTGATCTGCAGCAGAGCTAAATACCCCTGGAATGATGCTTCACAGCCTTCCAGACTGCAGCTAACGACACTGGCATTTTCTTCATGCCCCAGACCCACCGAAGCAGAAGAAAACCCACGCCTCTAGACTGACTCCACGCTAGGTGTCAACCAAGGCCAACACCTCATACCTCTTCCCACCAGCCTTTGGCCAAGAATGACACCAGTGCCCGCAAGAGTCACTGCTCCAGCGGGGGTCCGTTGAGGGAGTGCAATGCTATTGTGCACACAAGGGTATGCAGGAGGCAAGAGGACGGCCATCCGCAGTATGAGCTGCGTAAGACCTTCCTGCCTGGGAGCTGGAGTTGCTCCACGAAGGAACAGAAGTAAAACCAACCGCGACGACCGCTTTCCACATCTAGGAAGTGGGGCAGGCGAAGCCCTCCCTCAGCCCCACAAAGGCACATGCCTTGGCACGGGGAACTGAAGCCAGCCCCTCCATCTGCCCCTTCGGCTCTTTACCTGCACGGCTTCTCCACATGCAGTTGTTTCCAGCTGGTCATGAGCAAAAGCTGCCTCTCCCCACCCAGCATTTCACTGGCCCACCTGAGCAGGCTGGGAAGGAGGTGGGGAAGCAGTCGCCTGAGCTCCTCCGTGCTCCTCAGGGCAAACACCACCTCGGAGATGGCACGGGTGATCTGCAGAGAAACATGACCAAGAACCACCTGTTCAGGGAAGGCCTTTTCCCACCAGCCTGGTTCCCCCGCCTGCCCAGGGTGGGGGGTCACTGTCCGCACTTGTCACTTCTGCGACAGCCTTGTGGCTCAGGAGTACCAAACTGCCCTGGCTCCCCGCACTCCTTGAGGCCGGCCCAGCACAGCGCCCTGCGAATCTCCACGGGCACCCGCAAAGGGCACCTGACTCCCTTGCGCCCAAGCGTGAGTTAGCAAGCAGATGCCGAGCTGCAGAAAGGTGTCTGCCGTTGAACGTACCGTCAGAGTCTCCAGAGCAGTCTGACAGCTGTGCTGCTCACAAGGGGAGGAGTCCGTCCCCAGGCGGTCGTTTCCTGCTCTGTTTAATTTCTCCACTAAGCACCTCAGGATCTGAATCCCAAGGATGCTTCTCCCCAGGCTCCTCCACAGCTCCACCGTGTCACTGCAAGGGAAGAGACGTTCACCCCTGAGCCCGTATCCTTGCGGTCCTGCGGTGCCCTCAAACCTCCTCACCTGCAGTGGGGCTTACAATGCCCCACTCACAGCAGAGACACAAGCACGCAGTCTTGCAACACTCCAGACTGCTTGGGCAGAAAAAAAAGACCTGCTTCTCAACCGGACCCCCCCAGGGCAAGGAAGCTGCAGGGTCCCTGTTTGACTACAGTGGGGAGGTGGGTAGTGCCCGTACCTGTCCATGAGCAGACTCTTCTGGAGGAGACTGCTGATTACAGGCTCCTGGTGAAAGCGGGTGAGGAGAAACACTGCACGGAGCAGGAAGGGCCTGTGGGTGCTCTGCTGCATGTAGCTGTAAAGGGTGTTCAGGATTTTTGGCACCTGAATGGAAGAAGAGGAGAAAGAAGGGCTCCTTTACCCCCTCCTGTGGGGCCCAGGCAGAGTCATTCGGCACATGAGCGATGCCTGCTGCCTCGACACAGAGTCCAGATCCAGCTCGAAACCTCACGCCTTCCACCCTGCCTGACCCTGGCTCACATCTGGAGCCCAGTGTGCTCTTGGCAATCGTGCACCTGCATGCACACACGCACACGCATGCACACGCTCACATGCACAGCCTCGGTCGCTGCATGTGCCCAGGCCCAACCCCATGAGCGGCTGCGTGCCCTGTGTGCACACAGAGGACACGGACCCATTTCACGCTCAGCGCTTGGCTAACTCTCCCCACGTGTCCGTAGCGATGCAAGACCACGACCAAACACGCTCTTTGAGACCCCGCAGATGCCTTGCAGGGCCTCTGCAAGCGCACATGTCTCCTTCCAGAGGAACCCCGTTCTCCAGGGACGCTTTTCCTTGCCTCTACCCTCCTGAGACTGAGTTAGTCTGCACTGCTTGAGCCACTGGTGGCCCTAGAGCCCAAGCGGAGCGCAGCAGAGCGTGAGCGGAGGAGAACAGGAGCCTTGAAAGGGCAGGCACAGCACGAGGCCAGAGGCTCCCAGGCTACAGATGGGCAGCAACTAGTGGCTAAAGGAAGGGCACCTCACAGGCTGGGTAACACCACAGTCGGGGAAAGCAATGAGAGCAATGAACAACTATGCAACCTGTGGAAAACCTAGCGTGCCCAGCAAAGCTCAGAGTAGATGGAATTGGGGACCAGTGAAGAAAGAGAAGGGTGAGGTGGGTCCCAGGGCAGGGAGGACTGACAGTGACCCCAGAGGAAGGGGAGGAATGGCAAGGCTGGTGCCTCCCAGTGCCTCACTCATGGGAAGGACCCGGACCAATGGCAGCCTTTGGACAAGAAGTGCCCATAGCCTTGTCACCAGCCGGAGCAGGCGCCAGCAGCGGGTGCTAATGCACGACTCGGACCATCAGGAGCCCCTTGGCTCGGCACACAGGCGGCATTTCTTGAGCCCATGCCAACTGCACAGGGTGCAGTGCAACAGCCAACAGGAGAAAAGATGAAGTCTAATGGAAAAAAAGCTCTCCTTTACCTCCTGGACTATCTCCTCTCTGCATTCCACCAGGAAGATGAACACCCACTTTCTCACTGCTCTTGCACGTGGGGGCATGACATGCAGCAAGCTGTCCAGGATGGCAGTCAGAAAGTCCACAGCCTGTGCTGCAGGGATGCACCTGCAAACAGCCTGGAGAGAAGTCAGGAACAGGAGAGCCCGCATCACAGCTCTGCCCCAGCGATTCGGAAAGGAAAGGCAACTTGACGGGACTGTTAGTTCAGCAGTCACGGAGGGGCCAGTCTCTTGGCCCTCCTGCTGTGCCTACAGTGCTGTTTACATCTGGTGCAGCTAACCGATTTGGAAGTGTCTACCCCCTTGTTGTTTGCTTATATACCAAATTGGTATTCTGACAAGAGCACTCACACGTGTGTGCAAACGCACACATCACGGTGTCTGCTCCAGCGTGCCTTAAAGGACGGTCTTGCCTCAGAGCCTCCTGCTACTTGCTAACAACAGCTGTCCTGGACAGCCCACTCTGGAGACAGAGACTCTGGAGGGGAGCAGGGAGACGTGCAGGAGCCCAGGAGCTGGGCCCCCACCCCACTGTTTCGGGGCCAGTTACCTTTGTTATTTGGGTACAGGTCTCCGCAAAAGTCTCGGTGTCCGGGCTGTTCAGCTCCTCACAAAGGCACCGGATCTCATCTGCCTGCGGCACCTTCATGCTCTTGGCTGGAACAAACAGCAGGAGAGAAGAGGAGTCACGTCTACAGAAAGCCAACCTCTGGCCCCAGATACCAATAAAGGAGAACCCCCGTGTTGGCAGGGAAGGCCACAGGGAAAGCCAGGGCCCTCCTGAACTTGGGGCAGCGGGATTTCCTGAGCCTGATAAATGGCTGACAAACCCCGGGCTGGAAAGAGCCCTCTTCCTCCTTAAACCTTTTGCTGGGGCTTCAGGGTTTCAGCAGCCTCTGCTCCTAGCAGCTGCGTCCCCTATTCCCACACAGGCCGCCATCGTCTCTGGGAGGCAGGAAACCTCCCTGTGACTTCCTCAGCACAGGCAGACCCTGCTGCCTGAAGAGGAAAGGGTGCAAACTCAACCCTTTGCAGCACGCTCTGGGCCTGCAGCTCAGATCCCTCCTCCCTGCCCAGTTTGCTCTGGGCAGCAAATTGGCTTCCTCTCTTGTGCTCCCCAGGAGATTTCTTCCCTGCCAGGGATGACTTTGGAGACTGCCTGGGTAGCTGCCTGTCTCTCCAGGCTGAAGGCAGGGAGCGAGGGGGAAGGCACCCTCTGAAACGTCGGGGACCTCATCCGAGCGAGTTGTCTGACCACCCTCTGTCTCTCCTGCCTGGACCGTGGAGAGGGACAGACGTGGAGGGGGACAGTCCCCAGCATTGGTGACGACGTCCTGCTCTCAGACAGCAGTGAGGGATGGCCCTGACCACCCAACCTCACGCACGCCCCGGGGAGGTGGGACTCGGCAACACTCTCTCAGGGATCCTTCCTGAGATGGGCAGGGGGGCAGAGGGCTAACAGGGTGGGGGCACAAAACCAGCCCAGCACGTTGCCTCCCCCTTCCCTCCACGGGACCCCGGTGGCGCCAGGCCAGGAAGGGAGGGAGGGAGGATCGGGCTGAGCAAGGCTGGGAAGCGCCTGCTCTCCTCACCTTGCATTTGGAGAAGGTAGCCAAGGCAGACCCATGCCCTCTGGTGGCACGTGTCCAGGCAGTCGCTGGTCAGAGACCCCAGCAGTCCCACCAGGGAGCCGAACTGCTTGTAGGGACATCCTCTCTGCAGGGGACAGCAGCAGGAAAAAGGTTGCAGGCAGTCCCAGCGCCCGCTCGCCTCTACTGCCCAGCCTGCTCCCTGGGCAGCGACCAGGCAGAAGGGCTGCCCCATAATCCCAGGGGCCCCGAAAGCCAGCACCCAGCTGGGCAGGGCTCCTTTCCAGGGCCACGAATGGTGGGAATGGGGCACCAGGGCACGCGGAGGGTCCCTACTCACCGTGAGCTCACATCGCTCCTTGCAAGCGCCCAGCACGTGGGTGCAAACCCGCAGGGCTCTCTCCCGCTCCCATTCTTTGGCTGAGGTGAGCCAGCCCTTCAGGACCTGGGGCAGGGGGCATCTCTCTCGCAACAGGAATCTTTCTCTCCCCGAGATCCCTCTCCCTCTCCCTTCTTCTCTGGCCCCTTCCTGGCGCATCCCCCGCCCCACCAAGCACCGGCCCTGCAGCCTTCACCGCCTCGCGCTATGCAGCCGCCTCTGCCCTGTGTCAGGTCTTGCTTCCCTGCTGGCGTCTCCCTGCTCCGGCCTTCCCCCCAGGGCTGCTCTCGCCCAGCTCAGGGCTGGCTCTTGGCTTTCCCTCCACCAGGGCCCACTTCGCTGCCTGTCCTGAGGCTGCAGTGGCCAGGCACTCCTGACCCCCAGGCCCGGCCAGATGCACAGCCCCAGAGCAAGGAGCCAAAGCCCCATTTGTCTGGAGGAAAGGTATCCACCTCCTATCACCCACTAAGGTCTCGATTCTCTGCCCTGGCAACGCTTTCCCTGTTGCCCCGTGGCTACTCACGTGGAACACTTTGCAAAAGCAGGCAGAGGTCGCCTCAGCCTCCAGAAGGGTTTCTATGAGGTGGCCCAGATCTTCCATGCCTCTCCTGTGCAGAAGCTAAAAGCAGCAAAGGAGAGCTGAGGCTATGCATCATGGGGGCTGCCAGGGCGTGCTGAGGTGGGATCCTGACCCAGAGGTGGGCAGGCACTGGCCGGTGGGTACCTCCATGTTCACAGCTGCCCTCACACTCTTCCTTCCCTTTTTCATCTGCTCCTCGGAAGGATGGGACAAAACACTCTGGCAGCACACTGCCAGCAGGTTGCCATTTTCCTTCCCGCTCAGAGGCGGCCTCAGCTTGCTGGCCAGAGGAAGAAGGGAGACAAAACAGAAAGGGGATTTACTAGCCCTCTCCAGGGTGGTTTAAACCACAACTGAGTCCCTCCTAATCGAGGGCCCCAAATCCAACCCCCCCAGCCCATGCCAGCGAGCACTGCCTTCAGCTCCAGCAATTCCTACCTCCTCCCAGGCAGCAGGCAACCCCCCCACCCCCCCCAGGTTAAGGAACCCCTGGGGCTCCCTTCTTCTGGGAGACACCTGGAATGGGGAACACCCTCCCACTCCACAGCCCCAGCAGCTCCTGGCCCCATGCTCAAGCTGGGCTGGGGCACACTGGGAGTGCCCAGAGCCTGGGGAACAGACCTCACCTCAACTCCTCCAGGGCCTGAAACACTCCATACACCAGGGAGTCCCAGGGCTCCCTCTTTATCCAGTCCTGCAAGTCCCAGAGACAAGTGCAGAGTTGGCAGCGGGCAGGGACACGGGACAGCCCTCCCGCCGCCCCGGGGACAGGCTCTGCTGCCAGGCTTGGGCAGACGCTGCCCCATCTCCCCCACGGAACCCCAAAGGCACAAAGGCACTGCAGGAGGGACCCTGCTCCTCAGCCACAGCCACCCAGTACCAGCACCCAAGGGCCCCACCAGCTGCGGACACAGCTCCAGGAGCTCGCGTGAAGCCGAGAGGCCATCATGCCTCTGGGGAAACCAGGCTGACGGCACAGCCCAAAACTCCCCCGTGTGACGGCTCCAGCTACGGACACTCACCAGCAGGGTCCGCATCGCCTCCTGCTTTAAGGAGAGCTCAAAGCTGCCGCAGTCGCCCACAGCCTGGATGGCACAACTGACCTCGGTGATGCTCTGCACCAGGGCGAGCTTGAGCTGCAAGTCCTGAGGCCAAAGAGAGCAAAGCACCCCTTGAACTCTTTGAAGGGCTGAGAGGTGGAAGAGGAGCACGGGCAGGGAGAAGCCACAGAGGGCTTGCATCTGGACACTGAGGACAAACCCCTCCTTGGGAGGTCTTTAGGAAGAGACCGCCCATCTCGGTACACCCCAGCCCCGAGGGGCCGGAGCTGGGGCACCCGGGCATCCCCACCCTACGCGCCCTGTGCTCCTACCCTCTCTTTATCTCTGGAGAGCCTCAGGATGTTGCCCATGATTTCTTTATCCACACAGGTGAGCAGCTGCTCCTTGGGGGCATGCAGCGCAATGCCGCTGTAGGTGCGCATGAGAGCAGCACGAATGGTCCGGGTTCGCTCCATCTTCTGCCGCCGCTGTACCTGTGTCGACAGAGATGCCCTGAGACATCAGCCCCGGGACTCCTGCGGCGGGCTCCTGCGGCAGGCCCTGCCCCGCACCCTCGCCAGCTCTTTGTTTCCCCCAGCACCTCCCAGCAGCTCCCCGAGCTGCGAGTGCTGGGGCTGGGAGTTGTTCCCACCCCGCAGCTTGAGTTCTCTCTCTCGGAGAGGGAGGAGGTGCAGCCAGCATCACACCCGCTGCTGGCTGTTATACCACTGACTCGAGAGGCCGGGGAGCTGTCTGGAACCTTTCTGCGGACAGGTACCCGACATAGCCTGTCACGGTCCTGCTCAGAGCCGTGCAGCCTGTGCGGGTCAGTGGCGCAGATGAGCCCGGTCTGCTCACCTCCCCAGGCCAGGCTGCACTGCTCTCTCTGCAGGGCCCTGCCCTGCCCAGAAAGGCTTCCCCACAGCCCCCAGGTGGGGAGCAGAGCCAACGAGACCTCACCAGGCTCCTGCTCCCAGCCCTCAGCTTTGAGGAAGGGGCAGAGTGTCACACTGTGCCCACCCCCTTGTCACCAGCTCCTGCTGAAGTTAAGTCAGGGCAATGTGCCTGCGAGCAAGCAAGCAAGCAAGCAACTGCTGCAGCTGCCCCAGCTGGGTGGCTCTGATCCACCAGGTGCCAAACCCCATCCTCTCCAGAGACCCCTCAGGGGCCCCAAGGCCAGGATGTCCCCTCTGAAACACAGGTCTCGGGTAGCTCTTCCAAGAAGGTTAATCTCAAGGCAGCTGCCACAGGGTGGCTGCTGCAGGCGTAGAAGTGGAAAGAAGGCCAAAAAAGGAAAGCCAACCAGCAAGCCCCTCGTTCCTTTACCTCCCAGCCCGTGGAAGCCTGGCGGGACCAGTCTCTGGTGAAAGCGGCAGAGAACATAGTCACCGTGCCCAAGACCAGGTGGAAGTGGCTCTCGGCAGCGTGGGACACAACAGAAATCATTCCCTGCAACCACGGAGAAACGGGGAGTCGGTTCCAGTCCAGGCATTCAGCCGTGGCCAGCGACCGTGGCCGGGCAGGACGTTGCAGCAAGCCGGAAACAGCAGCAACGGGGAAAGGAAGGAGGTCTGGAGCTGGGCCAGGAGCAGCCCTCCCTCTCCCCCAGGAAAATCCAGGGGCTGCTCAGGACAGGAGCATCACCTCACCTTGGCCTCAGACAGCTCCACAGGGTTTGTCTCCTGGAGGAACCTCAGCACCTGCCCTTGGACGTGTCTGAGGTCCTGACAAGCTGCCAGCACCGTCCCAAGAGCCTTGTACAGGAAAAGCTGAAAGAGAAGAAGCCGAGCCCGAGATGCAGTCATGGCCCGACCCGTCAGGAGAGGGCTGGCCCCAGATGGACCCCACCACCTCCGGGAGCAGGCAGAGCCGGCCACGATGCCAGGCTGTGGCCAGCCGCTGGGGCAGCCCAGGGGAAACGCCTTTTGGGGACGAGGGAAAGGAAAGCAGTGAAATCTGCCTGCGTGGGCAGAGCACCAGCGCCAGCTCCAGCCCCAGTGCCGGGCAGGACACACACCTCCTCCCAGGAGCCGGCAGCAGAGCTGCCCAGCCGCTGGCTCAGCTCCTGGCTCAGGCCTACGGTCCAGGCCTTGTCCTCCACGGGCTCCAGCGACGCTCGCAGAAACTGGTGTGAACGGGAAAGGAAGCGAGTGTTCCCCAGACCTTGGCCAGGGCCCTTTCCACGCTCACGTGTCCCGGGATGCTGCGGGGGAGAGCTGCCGGGAACGGCAGTCTCCTCCCTCACCCCACCCAAGCCTCTTTTCACCAGCTTCCCTCTTCTCCTAACGCCTCATGTGAGACCCCCCGGCAGGCCGGACTTAGAGGAGGAGGCAGCGCTAAGGCGCGTGCCACAGCGTTAGAGGGCATTAGCCATCAGCCGTGGCACGTGTGCAGGCAGCAGCTCCTCTTGAGTGGGCAGGCACCTACTGCCGGGGGAGGCGCAGGGTGCTCAGGAGGTGCCCCCACCTCCTGGTGCCTACACAAGCAGCCCCGAGCTTCCTCCCACAACTTTGCTGCCTCTTCTCCCCCCTCGATTTGTGACACCCCCCGCAAGGATGCTATACCTTAAGCACACGGCGCTCCCACTCTGCAGAGGCCAGGGAGCTCTCAGTTCTGCCTAGGAAGCAAGAGGAAGCAAAAGCTCTCGCAGCTATTTAAGCTCACACCAAAGACGAGTCTGGCGCTCTCCTCTGCAGTCCGACCTCCCAAAAGTCCCAGGCCATCAGGCTAGAGAGGGCCTACGCGAAAGCCCTTGCGAGGCCAAAGACACAGGAGGGATCCCAGGGGCGGTCGTCAGAGGCATTGACTCAATCTGGGGAAGGACGCACTGGCCGCAGCAGATTCCCACTGAGCGACTGCAGCTCCCACAACAACTCCAACCACCCAGTCCCAACACACATTTTCTCCCGAGCCACCCATTGCCTTTTGCCCATTTCCAGCCCTTCTCCCAGGCTACTGCCGAGGACAGCTGCTGCAAACCTCGCCTGGCCTGGGGACTTGGTCCTCCAAAGCCGAGGGCTGCACCCCCTCCAGGAGCACCAGTCACGTCCCTCTCCCAGACACCATCCTTGGGTGATGCCAGCACCTGCCCTCCGAGGGGACATCAACGGCCCCCTCCATCCCCTGGGCCGAACTGATGCCAGGGGACAGCTGCCCCCAGCCTCAGCACCGGCTCCCTGGAAGGGGAAAGGCAGCAGAGCAAGTGCTGGGGAACTGGGGACAATTGCCCTCCGTCGCGCCAGGCAGCTGCGTTTTCCTGCCCCCCTCCCTCCCCTCCAGCCTCTCCCTCCCCACCCGCACTTTACCTTCCAGGTACTGCAGCAGGAGGGGGATCTCGGTCGCCCACGCCGCCCCCAAGCCTCTGTGGATCCTGCCGTGGAGGGCCTGCAGCAGCTGCAAGGCAGCGACTGCGCGTTCGCGGCTCGGGTAAGGAGCTGCCGCCACCACCTAGAGGAGGGCAGGAGAGAAGGGTCGCTCCTGCCGCCAGAGCCACAGCTTCTCCCAGGAGGGAGCTCGGGAGGGAGCTCGGTGCCGCTTGGCTGGCAGCAGGCAGCCGACGGCTTCACCCAGGGTGCTGCCAGCCCTGAGAACGGAGTGGGATCCCTGATGGGCTCGGGCATGCTGCCTCCTCCTTGGGGGCTCCCGGCGCTGGCCTCAACAGCATCTCTACCCCGGGATCTCCCACCACCCCTGGCCAGAAAAGCTCTTTCCCCAGGGCCCCGCTACTCACCAGCAGTCGAGCCAGCAGGGCCTGGGGAGCCGGCAGCCGGGCTGTGGGGAGGCAGAAAGGCTGGGTGAGCCGACGAGCCTCACGCCTCCGATAGCCCCACACAGGGCTGAGGGCTGAGAGCAGCTGCGCTGCAGTAGCGCTGGCTGGGGGGCTCCCCAGGGCTGCCCAGCAGGAGATGAAGGCAGCTCCAGCACGGCCAGGAGCGAGCCCCGGCTCACCAGGAGAGCGCTGCGAGCAGGAGAGCCAGGCCTCTGCGCCGGGCAAGGGGCCACGCAGGGCAGAGCCCCTCGTGCCCAGCAGCAGAGCCTGTCTCTGCCCTTTGCTTTTCCTGGGCTCCTGCTCAGGGCTGGTGGGGCGCAGGGAGACGCGGGCTGGCCTGACCCCTGGCCAAACCCAGCAGCAGCACTCGCTGGGGCTCCTACCTTGCTCCTGGGAGTCCATGGCATCCGGCTCCTCCTCCTCCTCCTCGCACCCCGCTCTCTCCCGTCTCTCAACCAGGGCTCGGAGGCAGCGGGAGAGCGGGATCAGCATGCCGCTGTACTGGGCTGGCACCACGTACTGCAGCAGCCTCGGCCACAGGAGCTGCAGAGAAGAACCGGGCAATTCGCCACACTGGCATTTCCGCTCAGCGCGAAGACGAAAAGGACGGTCTGCATTTCACTGAGCCTGGTGCGCTTCAGCGCAGGAGGGGACAGGTTCAGGGCATGGGGGAGCACACGGAAAAATGTCCTGAAGGCAAGAAGCGGCCACAGCAGCAGGACAGAGGGCAACTTACTTTGGTCATCCCTCTCAGAGTGACGTCCAGTGAGCCCACGATGTCCAGGCACAGGGCTCGAATTGCTCCATCCTCTGGGTTTTCCCAGGCAAAAAGGCCTCCTGCCACCTGTAAGACAGAGTTGGCAAACCCCCAATTACCTTCAGCTCCCAACTGATGAGGCTCAGGCACCCCTCACCAGTGCTCTTCTTGCTCCTGTGCCTGCCCCCCTCCCGATGGCCAGACGGACCCAGCTCGAGGACCGGGTCCCAGACCCTGGGAAGGACTGGGAAGCCTGGGAGCAGACAGTGCCGCTGCTTGCCGACTCGGTCCCCTGGGGCCCAAATGCTGCTGTCGTGCCACCAAAGCAGAGGTGAGGAACGTGCCCTTCAGCAAGGCTGTGCTCAGTGCCAGCCCTGGAGGCAGCACACCCAGCCCGACAGATGTGGAGGAGCACCCAGAAGCCCTTTCCTTTGCCCTGCTCCCAAAGCAGAGCCTCCCCGAGCCTCAGAGTGACGCACATGGATCTCCCAGCTAGAGGGAAGGTGCGGCCAGAGGGAATGTCCTCGGCGAGTCAGCGGGAGGCTCGGCCATCCCCAGCTTTCACCTCCTGGGCACCCAGCTGAATGCTGGGAAACGCTCACCACAGGGACTGCCAAACGGCCCGTCCCCTTGCCAGAAGGGATGTGGGCCCCCAGACTGTTACTGGGTGGGCAGGGTGTGCTTTGGAGGGCCAGAGCACGAGAACACCACAGAAAGCTCCTCTAGCCAGGCCCACCTGTCCGCACTGGCTGTGTTTTGCTCACCGTCCATCAGCATTTAAGGACGGAAGACGTCCTGCCCCTACAAGACGCTCCCTTTGCAAGGCGGCTTTGCCGAAGGCGCCCGTGGGCACAGCTCGGCACCACAGTGCTGGGTGGCATGCCGAGGTGTAAACCCACATCATCCACTGACATCTCCACCAACATCGGCACAGACACCCACGAGGAACGGCCATTCGGAAGCGGCTCTGACGGCAGTGCCAGCGCCGATGGCTCTGCAGCATGGAGCTCTCCAAGGCCAAGGCCGCCGGCAGGAGCCCTCAGCACGGTCCAGGCACTGGTCAAAACAACCAGCCCTGGGTGTCCTGCTCTGCCCTTACCAGTGTGCCCGAGGTCCGGCTGAACTCGCTGAAGATGTGCCCCACCACATCCCATGGCCAGCAGCTCTGGGATCCGGAGCTGAGCAGCTCCCTGCTGAACTCCAGAACTGCCCTCCGCACCTGCCAGGGGAGAGTGTGGTTATGACCCTCCTGTTCAAAACCCAAAGAGTTTGCGCCTTTGTGGCTCGCAGAGAGGTGGCAAGGCCACGGCAGAAGCTTTCGCTCCTGGCGTCAGGGCTGGGCTTCAGCACCAGGCTGGACGGGCATTTGCCCCGCAGAGCCCAGAGACCTCCCCGCTCTGCCCTGCCAGCTCTCCCCAGGGAGGAGCCATCAGCCACCACCTGGGCAACGCGCCAGCACTTCCCCAGGCCCTCTGGCTCTGTCCCAAGGGAAAGGGTTTCTCTGCCTCCCCTGGTGGCACCCTCTCTTCCCAAACCAGTTCACCTGGGCACTGGGGTCACTGCACAAGGCGCGCATGGCCTCCACCAGCTGGGGCAGCTTCTCTCTCACCGCAGGTGCTGGAAGAGATACGGAGAGGTGTGCATTGAGGCAGAGCCCCAGTGGCAGAAGGGATCCCCTGAAGCTTCCAATGGGACAGAAGAGCGGGGCCTGACTGGCTTCACGGGAAGCAGCGGCGTAGTCGGAGCAACCCCACTTCCAGAGGCTATTTTACAGGGACCGAAGGCTATGGCAACAGAGAGAACAAGAGAAACAGCACGGGTACGAGCAGCTCCTGTGCAAAGCAGCCCACCTGCCCGCCCACCAGCCTGCCTGTGTTACACGCCCGTGGAGCGCCGTCCCTGGTGTGCCGGCATTTCTAACTGCCGGGGGAGAGCCCTGCTGCGGGGCGTCAGCTCGGCTGGGGGACCCGCTCTTCGCAGCTCCCTTTGGGTGCAGGTGCACCACTTTCGGCCCGTTCCTGCTGTCAGCCCAGCAGCCCCAACCCCTGCCTTGCGTCCCTGGTCTGTGGCACTGACCGTCAGCGCGGGCCAGCGCTCCCAGCAGGCCCAGGGCTGCCACGCGACCGGCCTCACTCCCACCGCTCAGCTGGGAGTGCAGAAACATGCCTGTCTCCTCGGGGCGCATTCGTGCTGCGGGGAAGAAATCGCATTCTGCATCAGCAGGCAGCTGTCCCCAACAGCCAAGGACAGGGAGAGAGCTGCCACGGCACGGCGGGCCATCGCCCAGTCTCCTCTCCTTACCCTGCAGCATGATGCAGCGGGACAGCACTGCCTTCTGGGCCAGGCCAGCCTCCTCGGTCACATCAGGGAGCTGTGGGAGCAAGATCCATTTTAGAGAAAGCAGCATCAGTGCTGAGAGGGACCGAAAAGTAATGGCGCTCTCCGTTCTCCTCTCCCTGGGCACTCTGGGCATGGGACCCACAGCCGAAACCCAGCCCACCCCACGGTGGCCCCGGGCACACACAGAGGTTTGCGGCAGCCCAGGCTGCCCAGGAGCTGAGGCTGAGCAGCGCTGAAAGGCTGCCCTCAGGGTGCTGGCGCTCCAGAGTCCTCCTGCGACTTGGCCGAGAGGGAAATGGCTGTGGGAACCGGGCTGCCGCTCAGGCCCGTTCCAAACAGCCAGGATCAGGCCTCCTGCAGCCTTAAGATGGCACCTGGATCGAAGTCCTGGCATGCTCCAGGCCTGCAGGAAGGTCCCAGTGGAGGAACGCCCTGCTCTGCCCTGCCAGCCGGCAGGTCCTTCCCTTCCGTGGCAATCATGGGTGCAGGCCCCAGGCTTGCGGCAGGGCGCAGGGCTCCCCTTACCTGGCGGCGCACAGCGGTGCTGATGGCAAGAGCCGTGCCCTGCGGCATTGGGGTCTGAACTCCCTCCAGGATCTCCAGGACATAGCTGAGGCTCTACAAGAGAACGGGGGGGAAGAGGAGGCTCAAGCCACCTAAAGGCCCTTGGGAATGGAGAAACCCAGCACGTCTGGGATAAGGGGAGCCCCTAACATCAGCTCCCAGGGAAAAGCCTGACGAGCAGAGCAGCATCAAGAGGGTCTCCTTCCTCGGAACGGAGCCCGGGCTTGACAACTCAGTTTCCCACTCATCAGACCTCGCCAGTCGCCGCATGGGACTGGACGTGGCCCTGGGCATTCGGGCAAAGCTCTTCCTGCACACAGAGCCCCAGGGAGCTGGCAGTGCCTCCCTTCCTGAGCAGATGAGCCCCAGGGACTCTTGCCTCCCTCCCGCCCTGCCCCGGGTTTCTCCTTTTCTGCCCAAAGAGCCCAGGAAACCTCAGGCCTCCTCTGCTCTTCCTGTTCCTTCTCTAAGGGCTTCCCAGCTCCTCCTGGCACCCCACAGCTCCCCAGTGCCTCTTAGCACTCGCGCAGACCCACCCCAGCAGCCACGCCAGGCCCTGCGCAACATCTCACCTCGGTGAGCCGGGAGTTGTCTCGGACCTCCTGGTATTGCTGCAGGAGCCAGAGGAGCTGCTCCCAGGTCTGCTCTCGGTGCTGCTCCTCATGCAGAAGGACCCCCAGCATGGCAGCCACTGCCCCGAGGACAGCCTGCTTGTCCTGAAGAGGGAAGGGAGAGGCTCCGCTTGGAGGGCTGAAGGTCTGCCTAGTGCTCAGCATCCCCTGAACACCGGTCTGCCCTTCCCACTGGGAGGGGTTTCCCTTTCCCTTCTGCCCTGCAGAAGAAGGGCTCGCTCCAGAGGAGAGAGAGCACTTCCCCACCCTGCTACCCCAGCCCTCCCTGCAGAAAGGCCCCAAGGCTCGGCTGCTTCCCGTCGGGAAGCCCCCTTCCCCTCGGCCCTCTGCTCGCACCCCACTGGGCACAGACGGACCCAGCGCCATGGACATCCCTGCTGCAGCCCCGGGCGTGGAAAGCAGCACTTCTCACCTCTTCCTCCTTGCAGTCCAGCCAATTTGCCACCACATAGCGGAAGACCGGGTAAATGGCTTCACAGAACTGTGCTACCCCCTTGCGAGGGAAGGGGCATTGCTCCCAGCTGCAGAGGTATGTACTGACTCCTTTCGACCATTGCTCCAGGACTGCACCAGGACAAAGGAAAAGGGAGCATGTGAGAGTCTGCAGCAGGGACGGTACCTTGCGTTCACGCCCAAGCCTGCTTTAAGGACGGTCCCAGGCTCAGCAGGGCTTCCCTGGATCTGGATCTGGATCCAAGGGCAATCTGTGCTCTTGAGGTGCCTGGGTTCAAACACCCCACCGTTTCTCTCCTCCTCACACCCATCGCACCTTCTCCTCCTCAACGGCCCCTTCCCCTCCAGCATTTCCAACTGCACACCCTTCCCTTCCCTTTTCCCTTCCCTTCCCTTTTCCCTTCCCTTTTCCCTTCCCTTCCCTCATACTCGCCCTTTCAGAGTAGGGAGTTTAATCCCAGAGGGAAGCGGGGGAACAGAAACCGTGGGAAGGGACCCAGGAGTTTCTCCGTGCAGCGCTGCCGCGTCCCGCCCACAGAAACCTCCTGGCCTTCCCCCGCTCCTCCTACACACTCGCTGCAGTTTGGGATTGCCCCGGGCTCACACCCACCACGTTCCCTCTGAGATCACATGGAGGCATCGAAGGCCGCCCCTGCCCCTAAGACCCCAGCCAAGGAGCCGACACTCACCACTGCAGATGGCATGCAGGACCTCGCCGCTCCCCACCTGGGTCAGCACGGTGCGCAGGGCGAGCAGCGTCATTCCCACAAAGGGGATGCACCGCAGGGCTGCAGAGGAGGCAGGGACAGAGGGACCGAGAGGGTCGGTGAGAGACACGGGAGACTGGGGTCCATCCCTGCCAGGGCTGGGGCTGCTGGGCCACGCAGGACGTGCCGGAGGGTGTGGGACGGGCTGCCTTCCCCGGGGGGAAGCCCTTTGGGGAAACGGGGAGGACGGTGGGGGGCCAAGACCCCGCGGGTTTGTCTCCAACAGGTTCCCACCCTTTGGGAACTGGGATCGGGCTGATAAGGCAGAGCTGCCAACTGGCCCTGGCGCGGAGCAAGGAGGCACGGCAACTCCGTAGCCCCCCAGTTCAACACAGGGCGTTTAGGGAGGGGGAGGATCCCTTCTCCTTGTTATCACAGATCTCTACCCAAGGCCCAGGGTGCCATACCATAGCTGCGGGCCATTTTGCCCAAGGTGAGGAGCACAATCTCATCAGGGACCTTCCTCATGGCCTTCAGGTGGCTCTGGAGCTCGGACATGACAAAGTGGAAGTGGGAGCGGGCCAGAGCTACCAGGACGTCACTAGCGGCCATCTTCACGTCACCTGTCACACCCTGCAAAAGCGTCACAGGTTAAACACTCCGGAGAAAAAGGCTGAGGCACTAGGGCAGGCTGAATGACCCCACCTCCTCTGCAAGACCCCTCGGGACAGCTGTGCTCGGGGCCGAGCGGCTGCTGCCTCTTGTACCCTGGGATAGGCGAGCAGTTCCCTGGCGAGATGAGGGAGGCTTTGCCCCAGAACAGCCCTGTGCTGCTGCCCCCTCTCCCTCTCCATGCAGATGCCAGGATCAAACTGCCACAGACTCAAGACCCCCCTGGGACCTCTCCGTGGGGCTGGTGGGTTGCCACGGCCCTTCCTCAAAGCAGGACAAACAGTGTTGAGCTTGAACCCAGCTGTCGCTCAGTTAGAAACAGCCCCGAGTCCGCTTCTCTGCACAGTTCCCTGCCTCCCTGTGGAGTGACTGCTAGAAGCGACTTATCAGTATGTTCCCCGCACCCCCTTGAGGGAAGGCAAAACCTCCAGGGTGGAATGCAGTGGACACGCAAGGAATTGGTTCCCTAATAATTCTCTGTGCAATGTAACCTGCAACCTTAGATGTTAGCAACACCAAGGCAGTTTGGTGTGCTGACCCTAAGAGAAGTAACACGGAGGGTGGAGTGGAGCGGAGACGCCACGGCCAGTCTCTGTGATGTTATCGCAGGGATAGGGAACTGGAACGATAGGAAGGGTAGGTCCCTGCATTGAATCCACGGAAGCAAGGAGGTAAAATCATGGGGGTTCTGTCGATCTACTGCCCTACTTCTGATTTATCTCCTAAGTGCCCTGTCCTGGGGTACTGACACGCAACATCACGTCCTCTGGGTGAACTTTGCTCATTAGAATACCAAAACACACCTCCATCCCAAAAGCTACCCGCCTCCAAAGTGCAACCACCCCTCACTGAGCCTGCGCTCTGAATTTTTTTCTAGCATGTCCTTTTAAAAGCAAAGCCAGAGAACTTAATACCAATCAAAGTAAAGGCATGCATGACTGGAGTCACTCGAGCTCCACCTAAATAGGAAAATAGTGTAAAAAGGCCCAAAGAAAGGGTGACTATTAGGGAAGATACCGTCGTGGACAAGTTGGGAGGACATCACTGCCTTCTGGGGTCAGTCGACAGGCTGAACCTCTCTTCCCCCCAGAGGGACACCTCTTGGGTGAGATTCGAACACTCGGCTGTACCGAGTGCTTTCCCGGGAAACTTAGAATTCTTTAGAGCTCTTTTCCTTCCATAATTTAATGCGCTTGTAGTCGACTGTATTATTATTTGCACGTGCCTTGCAGACAGTGTATTTATCATCGGCAATCCAAAAGAACCTGTACTCCTGTTGCTTTAATAAACTGTACTATTCATTAAAATCTAGCCGTGATAGTTCATTGAATGCAACCAAGCTCCTTAAGTCTGGCTGTGATAGTTCATTGAACGCCACTAAACTGAAAGTACAGTGCGCTATTTGTGCGTCCGTAATCGTGTTAGTTCAACATATTGAACGCAACCGGACTTACAGTGCTGAATTGGGCATCACCCAGAATCTAAGCCTAGCCGCCCCCAGCCCCTCGGACATCTAAAGACAAGCTGGAACGCAAGGGGGGTTATTTTCTGCCCAAAGTCTTTACCCTTTAACACAACACTCCCCTCTCCAAATTCCCTGTCACGACGAGTCCCCAGAGCCTCTCCCTTAGGACCTCTGCTGGGTCTGAACAACCGAGGAACATCTCTGCGCCACTCTGTATTTCCCCCAAAACCAGGGGCAGAGGCAGGCTGCTTGGGTGGCCTTGAAAGAGAACAAGCTCACCTGGGCTGCTCGCATGTCACTCAACGCCTCTGCTATCAGGCGGTTCACAACGCCACTCGTCAAACAGCCGTCGTCTCCCCACAAGACGCTCTCCAGCTCCCGGTACGTCTCCACTCGGTCACCCTGGGGACGGACCACAAAGGGGAGTGATGGGACTTGCTTTGCCCTTGTTCCCAGGGAGCCACGACAGAGACCTGCTGCCCCCCAAATCATCTGCGTGACACGGGCACGAGGGACGAGTTGCAGGCATCGGTCAGGACAGCCACGGGGAACAGCAGGATCTTCCACGGTGCCTCTGACACGAGCAGAGAGTCAGACAGGGAGATCGACTCCACCGGGGCAAAAGGCCACATGGGAGCCTGGGCGGTCACTCCTGAAAACGGGGGATGGCGGAGGTCAGGGGGAAAGTGCCGGACAAGGAAGGGTGTGACTGTTCACTCAACTCCTGCCTAGATTTTGGCTAACCCAGCTCCTGCTAAGGCCTGGTGTATGCTGGGAGCAGCACCATTAGGTCAAAGCGAGAGCACCGCGTAGGCAGGACGCGTGGCCAGAGAGAGCTAAAGGGCCATGATGCAGCCATTACCAGCTGCGGATGGCTGTCTCCGGCAGCCATTACCTTTTGTCTGGCAGTTTCCTCAAAATCCACTAACGTAAGGAAATGGTATAGACCCAGCCTCCAAGCTGGAGGGTATAAAACATCAGCTTACTCAAAAAGCTTTTGAAGCAGATCCAACAGCAGCTGAACTGCTGAGGCTTTCATGCTTCCCGGTGCGACACAGGGGACGCCCACACCGTGATGGAGGAGGAAGGGTGAGCGCTCTCTCGGTTGGCTCATAGGTTCATAGCAAAAAAATTCTTTTTTTTGCTCATAGGTGCACAATATTAAGAGTTACAGATTATAAGTTATGAAACCTTATGACTTGACTGGTGAAGGAGTGAATTCACGTGATAGACGAGTCTGGGAGAAGGGAATTGAGCCCCTGTCATGTTTTTTCATTGTATTTCTTACTGAGCTCATGAAATAAAGTTGAAATCACAGCGTATGTTGTCCTGTACATTTGAGAGATCCAAATGGACCGTGGCAAAGGGGAAGGCATGGGAACGAGACCATGCCCCGAGGAGGGGAAGCCGTGAGCACCCTGCGCCTTGGGGCCCAGTGTTGCTCCTCGCACGGGCAGGAGCCCCAGCACTGGGAGCTCCCGGGGAAAGGAGTGGGGAGCAATGGCATTAGTCCAGCTTGAGCAGCAGGATTGGCGCCTGGGGACAAAGCGCCTGCAGGAGGGCAGAGGTGCTGTCAGGTGAGACGCCCCTCTGCCACGGCACCCGGGGAAGCCAGGGGCATGGAGGGGAGCCCTCAACCCCCACCTCACCTCATGGTCTTGCAGTCGCTTTAGCAGAGAAGTCCCGACGGCCACAAAGGTAGTGACGGCCGCAGGGACAGTCCCCGTCACACCGCCTCTGTCCTCAGAACGCGCAGGTCTGGACTGGGAACGCACGCATGAGCAGAGAGCTGCAAGAAAAGAAAGAAATGGCTTTGCTGGCTGCAGGGCTTCGCGCCAGGGAGGGGTGAGGATCTTCCCAGACTGCCCCAGCACTACCAGCCTGTGCTGGGCTGTACTGGCAAGAGGGAAGTCAGTGGGATGAGGGGAGGGAGTCTTCCCCTCACCGCGGCAGTGGGAAGACCACCCTGGGGGACTGGGCCCATCCTGGGCTCCTCAGTGACAGAACGGCAGCGATGCGCTGGAGTGAGTCCAGCACAGGGGCCCTGAGCTGGCCAGGGGACGGACACGGGCTCCGCAAGGAGAGGCCGGCAGGGCTGGGGCTGGGCAGCCCTGACAAGAGCCGGCCAGCCCAAGTCACCTCTGAGCGGTCCCCAGCTGCCTCACGGAGGGCAGGGAGAGGATGGATCCAGGACCCTCTGGGACGTGCCTGGCAGCAGGATGAGAGGTGATGGGACGCAGCCCCCAGCACCCGGCTGGGACAGACACTGCCTCCAGCACGTATCAGACCCCAGCCTCCCACCAGCCCCTCACCTCTGAGCGCTCTCATCCTCCGCATGGGCAGCAGGATCCCACGGATCGACACGCTGCTCCTCCAGGCAAAAGCCATGAGCAACTGGGGCAGCGCCAGCCCCAGGAGGAAGATGTAGAGCCCAACCACTGTGACCTCACAGAGGGCTCCGGTGACATGGGGACATGTGCTGGGGATGCAGCAGCACCCTGGGGACCCCCCAGGCCCAGAAATGCAGGATTTTCCATCCCTTGAATTTGCTCATGGTCCTCAAACAGTTTTAGCAAAGACTTGCTCCAGACAGCCCTTCCCAGCTCTGTCCCTGGGAAGACTGGGACTTCTTTTCTCTCTCAGAAGAGAAGACTTTTCCTTCGGCAGGGGACTGATACGGGTGGGGTGTCCCAGGCCCTTGTGCCTGAAGGCAGGAGTCTGGAGAAGAACAAGCAGCAGTGGATGGGGATCAAGTCAGGTGAAAGGCAGAACATTAAAGCAATTAAGTTTACTAAGAGTAAAGAAATGAGTCTTAGGACCATCAAGAAGAAGGAGAAATGTTTGTAGAGCACGCTACTGTTAGTGTCTTTAGAGAAAGTAGAACTAAGGCAAATTATGTGGTGGCTTGAGCTCAGGTGGGAGCTAAGCCCTGCTCCCCAAGCTGGGCAGGCAAATCAGAATAAGGAACTGGTGCTATCAGTTTTCTTTCCTTCCTCTGGCTTTGCTGAGGGGACTGAAGAGCCTGTGTTTTTTTCGAGAGCCATACGATGCTTTGGGTTGGAAGGGACCTTAAACAAGGCTAGAACACTGTGGCATAGGCAGGCAAGAGGGGAGAGGTGTCCCTGGGTGGGCTCGAACCACCAACCTTTCGGTTAACAGCCAAATCTTTCGGTTAACAGCCAAATGCGCTAACCAATTGCGCCACAGAGACTCCCGAAGGGAGCTCCTCAGGGCTTCCCAAGGGCAGGCAGATGTTCGGCCACTGCCAGGGAAGCAGAGCTTCCTCACGCGTAATGGTGACCTGGGAAGAGAAGCACCACAACCCTCAATGCCCACCCTTCATCCTTGTCTCCCTGAGCGACGGACCTCCCCTCCCACGGCATTCCTGCGAGCAGTCCTGTCCCATTCCCTGCCCGCTGCAGACCACCCACCTGCAATTAGCAAGGGCGGGCACCAAATGAACTCCTCCTGGAGCCTTGCACAAGTGCTTCCACTTCAAGAAGCACAAGAAGAAGCGGGAGGGCAAGACGGGTTCCCGCCGAGCCCCCCTCGTCCAAATGCCTGCCGCTGGAGAACGCCCAGCTCAGCCGCTTGCCCTGCGCCTGGCACACTCAGCTCCCAGGACTGCCGGAGCCCTCGGCACTGCAGGTGCCTAGAGGAAACTCCTGGCCCCAGGAGAAGGCCCCACCTTCTTCTCCCATGGGTCAGCACAGCTGGGGAGGGCTGCCAGTCTCCTCCCTTCAGGCGGTGCTGCCTCGGAGGATCGCTCCCCTCGGCTGCCACTGTGCCCTGCTTTGGGGCCCGCCCTTCCCTGAGGCGATGTTTCCTCCGATTGGCTGCATGAGATCGCTCCTCCCATCCAGTGATGGGTCAGGCGGCTCATCAGTCGTCTCTGCTTTGCTCTTGCCAGCTGTGATTGGTGGAGCGGGCATGCCCCGCCTCCAACCAACACCCCCCCCACACACACACCCGGCAGGGAGCCCGGCTTTTTCCCCTCTTGCCACCTCTCCTGCAGGCCTCGAAGCTTGACTGGTGGGTTACCTATCGATCACATGCCTTGCCCCCGCCTCCTCAAATGCGATTGGCTGTCCTGGGCCCACTGACTCCCCAGGGACTGCTGGGTGGAGGTTGCCAGGCAACGAACTCCACCTTTAGGGCTGAGAGCCTCAGCATGGAGCTGTGGGCCCTGAGGAAAGGCTGGGGGTCATCAAAGGCGGGTTTGGACCCGAAAACCGAGGATTTCGGCCCGAAACAGGAGGCTCTGGGCACTACAAAGGATAGGCGCGATGCTACAGCTGACGCTGGGGACCCTGCGAAGGAGGGGAACCTCTTGGTTCCTCTGCCCTTTGCCCCAGGGTGCCGTGTATGGGGCAGGACTCTGGACTCGGGGAGAGGGAAGCTTCCTCTGGCTCACGGGCAAGGCTGTGCCAGCCCAGAGCACGCAGGAGGTTGCCACCTCTGAAGACCGGGACGAAGGAAGACTGGCCAGCTTGGCCCTTGCCGGTGCCCCCGCCACAGCAGGAGCCCCCCTCAGCCTGCTGTTCAACCCAGAAAGGGGCTCCGTTCCCGCTTACATCCTCACCTTTACCAAGGAACACCTTTAGGAAGGACTGGGCAAGGCGGAAGCACGTGCTTCCTTTGAGCGAACTTTGCAGAGCGTTCCGTTTGGGTCACGCGCGTGTGGTGGGACCCGCGGGACAGGGGGCTGAGGCTCACGTGGGCTCGCAGCCGGGCCAGCGTGCACAGCAGCCCAAGGGACAAAACCACGTCTCTGCTGGTGGCCTCCCTGTGTGGAGCTGCCCCTGCCCCCTGCAGATGTGCGGAGGCTCGCTGGGGGTGAGGAACAGCACCAGTGGGGCCTGGGTTAACGGGCAGGGGTCCGATGGGCCAGCCAGATGCTACTCTCCGTCCCTCTGCTCGGCCCCTGTGCCGCTGCTGACCCTTTAAGGTCCCCCCGCCATTCCCCACTCGTCCCCCAGTGCCCCCCTTCCGCCCCCTGCCCACACACCTGTAACCTCCTGTGACCCCCTCGGTTCCCCCCAGTGCCCCCTACTCCCCCCAGTGTGTCACTGGGCAGTGCTGTGGGGGGTCCCAGCGTGATGGGACACCGGGAGGGCGAAGCCTGCTGTGGCGATACGGTCGGGGCTCTCACCCTTCCGATTCTCCCCCGCCATCCCCCTGGGGGGCAGGGAGCGAGCGGCTGTGTGGTGCTCAGCCACCGGCCAGGCTTAAACCACCGCAACCTGTGAGCAAAAGAGTTACCTACCCACGGACGGACGGACGGGGAGAGTGCTCATCCTTCCTCCTCCCTCAGGGTGCAGGCATCCCCTGTATCACACCGGGGCGCACAAAAGCCTCAGCAGTCCGGCTGCTGTTGGAGCCCCTTCCAAAGCTTTTTGGGGCGAGCTGACGCATTCCTACCGCCCAGCACGGCGGTTGGGTTTATACCGTTGCCATGAGCGAGGGGATTCTGCAGAAACTGCCCGGCACTCGCTGTGCAAGGGTGATGGCCGCAGGGAGCAGCAAGCTGCAGGTGACGGTGGCTGCATAAGGACCTTCAGCCCTTCCTGGCCACCGTGTCTGCCTACATCTTGCCCTCGCTCGGAGCTCATGGGGCTGCTCCTCCGAGGTAGCCCAAACGCACCAGGACGTGGTCCTGGGCAACCTGCTCTAAGGGAGCCTGCTTGAGCAGAGGGCTTGGACGACCTCCACAGCTCCCTTCCAACCTCCACCCTCCTGTGCAACTCTGTGCCTTGCTTTCACTCCTAAAGCACCTGAACCCAGCCCTCATGCGCGCCGGCAAGGATGCTGGGACAAGGCACAATCCCAAACTCCTCCCCGAGGGGTCATCCTCAAACAGCAGCTGCCCGCTCCAGAACAGCCGATGGCGGACATACTCAGAAGAGAGAAAAACCGTTTTATTGAGAACATTAACTGCGGTGGGGGGCGGGCCCAGGGCTCACAGGGGTTCAGCCAGTAACAGGAAAACGGCACCTACAAGGACAGAGTCAGAGAGCGCTGCTGAATGCACAGCGGCAGGAAGAGGCAGGGTTTGGTTGCCCTCTCTCTGGGGAACACCGTTGACGAGGAATTGCTCATAGCCCAGAAGAGAGCGAGCTACGGCTGGCATTGCCGAGGGGAGGGCTCTGGCGCCTTATCCCCACGGGGAATGCCCTTAGAGAGCTGTGCGCGCGCAGAGATGCACAGGGCCCCTGTGCCACGCAGCAGGGCTCGATGGGGAGCCCCTGGGGAGCGGCCACGGGGTTCTTGCCAGACCCTGCGCAGCACCATCCCTCGCCGTGCCTTGCCAGCGGGTTGGCCTGACTTAGAGCAGTGCTGAGAGTTGGATGGGCAGCAGAGCCTGGTACATACCTGGGCTTCTCGACCTGCCGGACCTTCCTGCATCTTTTCCGTTTGCGATCCCCCAATACGTTTTCTCTCTTCCTCCTCTTTTTTTCTGCACAGCTTTCATCTCCCCAGGCCTGTTTCCTCCTTCGGTTCCTTCTCTTTTCCTTGTCCCGAGGAGAGCCTGCAAACCTTTCCATCCCACAGTGTGCTTAGATAGGTAAGGCCACGATCCAGCGGAGACAGTTCTGATTTTAACCCAAAGTGACTCGTTTTACCTTCTTTCCTCTGAAAGGCTGCCCAGTTGTTGCGGGCGTAGCAGGGGCTCTGCCGTGCTCTCGAGGGTGGCTGGAGGCAAAGCTGGAGGTGCCTAAACCAGAATTGTTGGAGTTCAGGGGTGGCAAGGGACGGCCTGGAGTAGTAAGGGACTGCTTGCCAAATTACCACCTTAGCTCTCTGGGGAAGATGCTGCTTTGCATCATCCATCCACATTTTGCACAGTCCACCTGCCCCAAAACAGACTTGATGAAACTGTGATGAAGTAGGATCCGAGCAAAAGCCCTCTCAAGTTGACAGCTACTCCCCGCTGTCTTTTTGTAGGTATTTGGTTGGATTAAGCACATGCTTAATGCATTTGAGAAAGGACCTTTCCAGTTTTCCATACAACGTATGACTCCGTGGGGGAGGAGGAGGAACCCCAAACACACAAGCCATCGGCTGGCCGGAGGAGGCCCAGCAGCTACTTGGCCTCCTCAGAAACTACCCTCCTACCCGAGAGACACTGTCACGGTGCTTGTGGAGCAGAGCTGACATACCTCTGTCGTTTTGGACTCCGCCACCATGTCTCCCCCAGCTCCTTTGAGGACACCCAGAGAGGGGGATGCATGCAGAATGGCTTCTGCCTGGTGGCCCTGGTCTCCTCTGCCTGCAGGGCCACTTTGCTCTTCCAAAGGCAGGTCTAGAAAGCAAAACCATGTGCAGCAGTGACGCCTTGGAAGTAGCACACCTAAAGCAAAACCCACCCCAAGCCCTACACCGGTTTTCTTCTTGACGTTGAGGTTTCTGGTATCCCGAGCCCCAGCCTGGGACAGCCCTCAGTTCCTCCTCATACCTGTGGCTCCGTCCGTGGGGGCTGGCGACTCCCCAGCTGATGGACAGGAGCGGCCAGCCACCTCCTCCCCAACAATGTCGCCGCAATTTTCAATCATAAACAGCGCCAGCGTGTTCACCTGCACACATCAAACCCTTGCTCTCAACCCAGCTGCCTGAAGTTGTCCCAAGCAGCCTTTCCCACTCCCGACCCTTGCCTCTGCACAGATGGCTGTGGCTGCGGGGCTGCCTTTGCAGGCAGCCACCCCACCGGCATTTGCTCAAGGGAGGAGGCAGCCAGGGACCTCTGAGCAGCCAAGCTCGGATGGGCCGGCAAGGCTGCAGCCGGCTTGCCAACACAGCGCACCTTCTCGGTCACCTCCAGCATGGCCTGGAGCGGGAGCAGGTCCTCGTCGGGTGGGCTCAGCAGGTTTGGCCCAAGGCAGATGGCCAGGTTGCTGCAGCTCATCCTGCTGGTGGCTGCGTTGCGGCCGATGTGCTGGAGGAGGGACAGCAGCCGCTTGAGGAGGAAGAGGTTGGCTGCAGGCAACTTCTCGGCCACCCTGAGGGAACAGGGACACTAGGTTGACAAAGCAGATTTTGCCCAGGCCTGTTGTCCAAGGCAGGGGGGAGCCAGCGGCTGAGTTGCCCAGCTTTCCAGGTGCTCTCAGCCAGCGGCCAGGGCTCCTGCTCAACAGGCAGGCTGCTGCCCGCACTTACGCTTTCAGCTCGGAGACCTTCTCCTCCTTGCTGGTCCTCTCCATGGCTGCCATCCAGTCCTCGTAGAGGTGGGTCACCAGCAGCTTGTCGGGGATGCTTCGGAGGAAGTCCTGCAATGCCAAGGGCTCTGGGTGAGCCTTTGAAGTTTCCAGGCCGGCCAGGAGCTCCTCCAGCCGCAGGTCAGAAGCGCTCACCTTCAAGACGGCGGCCAGCAGGAGTGCAGGCTGGTTGCCCAGGTCGACATCGGCGTCGCGGTCCAGGGCCTCCCGCAGCTCCCGAAGTTCCGTCCCGCTGGCAGCTTTGCGGAATATCCCCTCCGTCGACGGTCCTTCCCGGCGCAGGACAGCCAGCAGCTCCTGCAGGAGAGGCAGGAGGACAGTTGCTTGGCCGAGGAGCTGCCTTCCGACAGCGGTGGCCAGAGCACTGCCCCAGAGCGGGCTCCTTGCTGGGGGTGAAGAGCCCAAGCCGCCATCCCCGCAGCTCCTGGGGACGCCCGTGTCCCCTGTGGAGCAGCCGGAGGGAGGGCTCCTACCGCCTCTAGGGAGCATCTGGAGGGCTGGGGACCCCCCCGGCCAGGCTGGCTTACCTGGATGGGCCGGGGCAGGGAGCCGTCCTCCCCGCAGAGGGCTGCCAGGGGCTGGCCAAAGAGCGCCCTGCTGCAGCCAGAGCCCACCTGCCCTGGTGCCTGGGCAGCGGCCGGGGTCCTCCGATGAGCAAAGGGCCAGGGCAGCCCCCTCCTCTTCCTCCTCCTGCTGCTGCTCCCTCCTGCTGCAAAGGAAAGCCGAGCAAGAGCCCGTCAACGGAGACCGCCGGGCCAGCGCTCCCGGGGCCTGCCCTGCCCGCAGCGTGGTGCTGAGCGGTGCAGCAGGACGGGCAGGGAGCCAGCAGCTGGACCTCCGAGCTCCGGCTCAGCAGCTCCAGTTGGGAGGCTCCTGAGAGCCGGCACGCCACCAGGAGAGGAGAGCCTGGCCCAGCCCTCGCCCTGTCCTCCTCCAAGCTGTGGGCAGCAGCAGAGGCTCCGTGTCCCCGCAGAACCACGTCCAGCGGCCGCTGCCCAGCGGGTGTCCGTCCTTCCTTCCTCCTGGAGGTGACATCCTGCCTCGGGCTGCCCAACCTGCATGGCGACACTCGAGGGACAAGTGAGCACAGCTCCAGCGCTTGCAGGAGCTTACCGTTCTTCCCGAAACTCACCCGGTGCGTGGCAAAGTCCCCCTCCGCTGCTCGGCGGGACCGTCGGAGGCCCTTGCTTGGGACCAGCCTGCAAGAACCAGGCTGCGCTCAGAGAGCAGCCCCGCGGCGCAAAGGGCCGCCGGCGAGCTGCCAGCCGGCACCGGCAGCCTGAGCGTGGCAGAGCCGGGACCCTCTGCCCTCCCGGGCTCTCTGCCCCGCGGGGCAGGTTTCCCCCCAGCACCGCCGGCCAGGATGTGCCGGCATTCCCGGCGGCTCCCCAACCCTCTCCGCTCCCCGAGCGGCACCACCCTTCCCTCCATCCCTCACCCCACTGGCCGCACGTGCCGGCACAGCCAGAGGCGGGCGAAAGGCAGCCCTTCTCACCTCGGCCTGGCCCTCCATCAGCCTCTCCAGGCTCCCGGCGCTGAATGTCCTCCACTGGGCAAGAGAGAAGGAGCGGAGGCAGGTGAGCAGCGATGCCTCTGCCGCTCGCTCGGCGGGAGGACCAGGGCTCGGGGGCAGAGCCCAGACCGGGCAGGCACTCACGGCGTGGCGGCGGCCCAGCTCCTTCTCCAGGAGCCTGATGGATGGGACAGGCATCACCCGGGCTCTCTTGGCTCCTTCTGGTGTCCTGTGCACCGGGAAGGGACAGGGAGAGAGCTGGCTGAGCCCCAAGCCGCCTCTTCTCCCTCCTGCGGCAGCTCTGCCCGAGCGAGAGCTGCCGGCAGCCACGGGGGCACCTCTCCCCAGCTGAGGAGCTGCGTTCCCCCGTCCGGCTGCACCTGCAGCATCCCCGCGGCTTACCCCAGCAGCGTGCCCACCCACAGCTCCTTCAGCGCCCGGGAGCTGCAGAAAGAGAGGAGAACCAGCGTCAGGCCCCGCTGCGCCCCAGCCCGTGGGCAGAGGCGGGCGCCTGCGCAGCCCTGCCCCGTGGGGAAGGACGCCGGAGCGGGACGAAGCCCCGTGGGGCAGGACAGAGGCGCTGCCCGAGCCCTGGCTCCCCGTGTCCTGCCAGAGCAGCTGCTTTCGCCCTCCCCTTCTGGGGACCCAAAGGGGATGCGGGACCTGCCCATGCCCCCATCCCTCCCTGCCGGCGTGCTGCTCGATCCCTGCCCAGGCTCTGGACGCAGGGCAGAGGCCGTTCTCACGATGGTGCGGGTGTGCTTGGGAACGTCTCCCGCCTGGCCGTGGCACTCACCCGAAAGTGGCGATGCAGGAGCCGCTGGGCCAGACGAGGAGGATGGAGGTCCTGTCCTCATCACCGCCTTCCTCCTCTTCCTCGTCCCCCGCCGCCTCCTTTCCGCCGCTCAGCACCCACAGCTGGTCCAGGGCCAGGCGGAGCTGTGGGCGCAGGCTGGTGCCGCGTCTGCAGAGAGCAGAGAGGAGAGGCAGGCGGTGAGCTGGGGGTGTCCTCCTCGGGGTCCCCCCGGGCAGAGCCCAGTCCCCCACCTGCCCTTGGGACGGATGGACGGACAGCGATGGGCGCCTCCAGCACCCACCAAGGTGCCGGGGCCTGGGGCTGGTGCCGGGGTGTCCCTGCCCCGGGGCCAGGGCCAGGGCTGGGGGAAAGGCAGCTGGGCTCTGAGGGTCTTACTGCAACTTGGCGATCACCAGTTCCTCCTGGAGGAGGAGAAGGCGTCTCTCGCTCCTCTTGCGGCCCCGGGTCAGCCGCACGTCCGCGCTCAGCACCGCCTCGGCGTCGGCGAGAGCCTCCCTGCAGAGCAGAGAGCGGCGGGCATGAGAAAGGCCGCTGCCACCGCGGGTCCCGGCCGTGCCCCCGAGGCACAGGGAGAGCTCACCTGGAGCCGCAGCAGCAGTTGGCCTGGCCCATCCTGCCCGGGAGAGGAGGACCCTCGCCGTGGACCGAGGACGCGGGCCAGTCGGCGACAGCGGGGATGGGAGGCGAGGTGCCGGTGCCGGTTCGGTGCCGCTCGGTCAGATCCTGCCTCCTCCCAGCGCTCCTGCGTGCCAGCACAGCTCCGTGCTGCTGTCTCTGGCGGCCGTGGGCTCCAACTGACCAACATTCCAAGCCCAGCGACCAACATTCTAAGCCCAACGACCAACATTCTAAGCCCAACGACCAACATTCTAAGCCCAACGGAAAGTGGGAGGGGCACTGGGGGGAGAGTTCTTTCCAATGTGGCCGTCTCTGCCTGGCACTGGGGAGCCCAGGGCTCGACAGAGCAGAGGGGAAGGGCTTGGGACTTCTGCAGTCTTTCTTGCTAGGACCTTCATGCCCCAGAACTGTGCATTTCCCTAAGCCACTGTGTCTTAGTCACAAGTGTGTGGCTATCCCTGGATTCCCCTTGCTTGTCTATGTAGCACCCTTCCCATTCCCGCCCTTCATGCACATCTCCCTGTGCCACTGCGATGAGGATTAGAATTGTGTGGGTTTTCTCTAGCCAAAGCAGTGGTCAAATTGGGGAGGCTCTCTCTTGGCATGGGACAGTGAGAAAGAAGATGACCATGCTGATAGGGTGCAGATACAGTTTCCAACTTGGTAACGGTAACTTGGTGTTTTGTGCTTTCTGCATTGCTCTGTGTGCCTCAACACTTCACACTGCAAGAGAAAGGGAATGTCATGGTCTGGACCCAGACACCAATATGGACCTCCCTCCCCACGAGAGGGAGAGTCTGTGCAGCATCACACTTTTGCTCTGCCCTCATTAAGACGAAAACCACTTTCACCCTAGACGATTCGTCCCTGAGAAAGACAGCTCTCAGACCATGCAACACTAGCTGGGACAAACATCCTCTCCTGGATAGTGGCATTAAGATAGGCTGTGTATTTTGAACCGTCTGAAGGTCATTGAAGAATGGCCTTGTGAGAAGGTAATCTTGGTGAAGCTGTCGACGGGGCTTCTACGGACATGGGCTCACACACTAACAGACATAGCCATGTGCCACTTATTCTCTTGATCAGCTAAAATATATGATCCATTCGTGAATTGATCTCTTCCTGAATAAACCTCAAACTTCTAAAACAATGACCTAACCAGCTTGAAAAGGCCCCAGGACAGAAACTGAAGCCATAGTCTTAATGGTCACTTTCCTGAAGAGAGATACTGACTTTACAACCTCACTCTGGTTATAATCACAGGATTTATCTTTGCTGCTGCTGCTGCTTTCTCCTCTGAGGCTGGGATTTTGTTAGAGCTATTTTAGACCAGGTCCATGTGATGCAATGCTGACTCTGGTCAGGACTATTCCATGCTCCTGTCTAGAGGCTGCTGCTCACTGTTTGGAGGGAGGAAGGGAGCCTAAAACTTCCTATTTTATCACAAAACTGTCTTTTTATTGGTAGCCCAAAATATTATTGTTTTATGATCTTCTCCAAATAGAAAAATCCCTTACATAAGTCATTTCACCTGCAGCTGGTACCACTTTCACAGCCCTCTCGATCCTCTTCTGTGAGTGCATTACAGGTACAAGCACGTGGCCATCCCGTGGGGTAGCATGTGAGCAGACAACAGAGGGCTGAAGTCTTTGAAGTGGTTTGTTGGCAGGCAAAACAAGCAGGAGAGGCTTTCCAAGCGCTCATGGTGCTGCAGTCAGAAAAGCGTGTCAAGAAAATGTGTGGAGATGAGCTGCACGGTGAGCGTGGGGCTGCCTGTTCCCGTCATACCCAGAAAAGTTACTGTAATTTGTGGTTCTCCTATTCTGGGCCAGTGGGATGAAGCTGGGGTATAACCTTGAGAACTTAACTGGTCGGGAACACAGAGGAAGCAGTCAAGCACAGAATCTGAGAGAAGTGTAGTCCTGAGCATGTCCTTTATCAAGGTGCCTTGAAGACATTCTCATAGTACAGCACACAAAAAAAGAATTGGGCAGCACGTGGAAGAAGACTCAGAAGAATGCCAATAATACTGCAACTTACCATAAGAAAAGTTGCAATTTCAGCATTTCTTTCTGTTCTCTGTTCATTCTAGCACTGTTCAAGACAATCTGGAATGTCCAAGAAGTGACTGTGTCTGGTCCCGCAGTTAGATGAAATCTCCCAGCTGTAAAAACAGCTGCTGCTGCCTATTTATCACACAAAAACATGATTTCTTGATGGTAAGTCTAGTTCCATGTTGCTCTTTGCCAATGTCAGCAGATGTTGATGTTAATATATACAGCATCAGGAGCAACAGAAGGAATCACTGTGGCAGCTGTATTTTTTCCTCTGCAATGAAGGGCATTCCTGCCTTTTATTTGGACTTTGTCTTCAGAAGTAGAAGCAATGCACTACAGTGTACAGGTTAACATCACTTCAGTAGGCTTTTGTGAGTAAATAACAGTCCCATAAGCTCTAACGACATGAGAAATGTGGGATGTGAACTAAATACGATAAACTACTGAGTACAGGTTTTTTTGGTAAAGTACTTACACATCCATGAAGGAAAAAACCAAAACGAAAACACCATGTTTTGGGATACAACTGACATTTTCCAGCAGGAAAAATTCACTGTGTGCAGCAGAGTTCCTGCTAGGATAGCAACAGTGCACACTGCGGTTACTCTTTGGACAGTTCATGCTAGCTCATCCTACAGAATGGCCGTCTTGCCAGGATGATTCTGAGTAAGAAGTTTTACTGCCTGCATGCTCTGTTAAGTTAGCCCATATTTGGGGTTTTCTGTTTGTTTTGGTTTTTTTTCTTGATGTTTGCTTGCTGTTGTGTTGCATTACAAGTTACAGGAGCCTTACATTGAAGGGAAAGAAAAACAATGTTAATGTATGAAGCCCTTTTTGTTACTCTAGTGAGCACTTACTTATGCCACTAATCCCATGAAGTTGCTTGCATAATTATGCAGCCAAGTTAGAAGTTACCCACATGAGTCAATTTACTCATGAAGGTACATCATTGCTAAGGATGGTGTTGTTGTTCCAAACAAGGCAAGACAGTTTGCTTTCTCTCTCAGCACCTGCTCCTCAATAAATAGAAGAGGGCTGATCTGGAGTGAGAATTGCAATACAAACACCCAACTACCTGGAGTTTTGTTCTGCAGAACTCATGTTAAAATCGGGACTCATTCTAATTGGGGTCTGTCAAACAAATAGAAAGATAAGCCTTGCTTTTGTAAGACAAACATGAAAGAGGTTGATTATCAGGCCCGATTTCCCTTAGATAGTTCACTGCATCCCAGGTTACATACATCTTTTCACTTAGAAGCCTGGAGGTGAAGTGAATGCTGCGTGTGCTTTTTTGTTTATTTATTTTTTGTTCTGTACAAAACAATCATCTCATGTGGAACCTTGCAGATGGCTTTGCAATAGATTGTAGTGGGTATATACCCCCTTACTCTAGTCTCACTTCTAGATTTCAAGTTAATTGTTCTTTTGTATTCAGAAGGAGAAAGCTTGTTCAAATACCAACTGCAACTGCCGGGAAACTGGCAGGCAGGCCTGTTGCTTTCTTTGGAGGAAAAAAAAGCAGCTAATTCTTGTATTCACAGGCAAAACATTCATAGCTTTTTAGTAGGTGATTTTTAAACTATAAAGACGTTAGAATTAGGTGAACACATCTTTGTTTTAATGTGCCTCACTCAACACTTTGTATTGTTATGTGTGAGGGATACATTTTTCATGGTCAAATTTCAGCTATGTTGCATGTAAATATAGCAGCATTTGTAAAAGCTGAGAAACACAGCATGTTCAAAGTTTCGTACAGATATGTGATGGTAACCTACCTTAATTGTCATTTTAATCAGTAAGTACATCCTCACGTATCATTCCTGAAGCAAGTGAAGTGAGGTGACAGTTAAATAACTCAGGCAATTAGACATGAAACACTGTGAAGTTTTCAGGTGGCTGCTTTTGTTTCATAAACCAAAATATCAGAAATCCATATACCCAGTCAACAAGATTTGATATAGCAGTTATTTATAGTTTATAAAGGGAAAATGGGGTTTATATGGAATATACACTTTAAGTGAATTCAAGGCACAAAAAGTTTAAAAAAAATTAGCAGAGGAGCTATAGGTATGTTACCGATGGATAAACAGAAAGAACATACATAGGTTTTTCCCCTTCATTTCTGAAGGAAGAAAACAGCTACAGTGAAAAGAAGGATGCACCGAACTAACTTACAACCAAGGGAATGTGGAATAAAGCAGCAGGAAAAAAACGGCTTTGTGAGACAGGGGTAGCAATCATCTTAAACGCCTAAGCATTTGTATGTGTTCCCTACTTTTTGTGGGTAATCGCTCATAGTGTAATAGTGTGTGTTCAAAATTCTATTCATCTTGTACTTGCATTTCACATTTTAAAAACTCATAAGCAAGAAGTTTTTTATTGTTCTCCTGCAGTAGAGGTGAAATCCAGAGGCTGACAAAAGTCAGGAATCTCAGCAGGAAAGAAGAAAAAGATCATTTGGTTGTAATCTTTAAAACTAGAGTTATTCACTAAAGCCTTTTTATAAGACAAGCATCTAGAACACCTTTGTTTCACGGGAAAATACTAAAATCGGTAGAAGAATGGAAGTCTTTCAAGAAGGAAAGAAAAAAGGTGGTGCTGATGTTACCCAGCAAAAATTGTGATTTCTATCTTGGATCTTGTGGTGTTTGGTAGGGTGTTTTAGTCCTGGTTTTTGTATTGCTCAAAGTCTGTGAAAAAGCTATCATCTTATCTTGAGATACAGGCTGAAAATATATTGGCTATTGTAAAATCTCTCTTACCTCATTACATGTGGGATTGGAGGTATGGGTCTGATTTGCATTTCATGAATGTTTGGGGTTCTTTGTGTCAGGACAATATCTCACAAGGCCTTTCATGCTGAGTGCAGAAGGGAACCTGACTGCCCTCCAGTTGAAGGATAAATGAGCTGGTTTCTTGCACAAGGGATCACGCATTGTATGCAGATAGCAAATTCCTTCAATTCTGTGTGAAGCTAAGAATGGTTACCAAAATATGAAGGCTGAAATGTGTTTGTGTGAGGAAGTTCTAGACAGGAATGTCTGCATAATGTCACTGTTTCAAGTGAATTTGTGTGAGATTGGATGCTGGTGCAGACTGAGGTTGGGAGAGTGGAATTTGACTCCGAGTCGGGGCTTTTCTGGTATATATTTTCCTCAATGTAATAGGTATCTGAGTCTGGAAGTTTCTTCTCATCAAATATCTGCATTTTTATATATGAGTGGAAAAGTATGGTATTAAAATTATTTTCAAGCGTGTTATTCTCCTGTATTGATATTGAATCAGTTAGAGAACAGAAGCCCGAAGAAGTGACTTCTTTTGCCAAGCCTGATTCAGATAAAAGAACAATACAACACAGATCATTGTTATTAAGTGACCTGGGTTAGTCAGTTTTGTTCTATAACATAAGCGTTGTTAGTCTTGGTAATTATTGGTGTTCTGACTGGTCAAGCAGCAATTTGCATTTAATTGTGAGGAAAGATTATTTGTGACAGTGGCACATATAATGTAGTACATACATATTTATCAGGTTAGAATAAGCTTAAATCACATCTCTTTTCTTACTTCTTACTAGGAAATACCTTAAATGCCTATTTAAAACAAGGTCCATATTTAGTGTTTTTCATGAGTAGGGATGCTTTTCTGAACCTGAACATGAATTCCTTTGTTTATTTTCACTGGTTTGTTTGGGGTTTTTTTTCAGAAAAATAGTGCTATCTGTATACTATCAGCATTACCAGGATCTGATCCAAAGACCATGAAAATCAGTGGAAATGTTCCCACTAATTGCCAAAAGCTTTGGAGGAAGCTTCATTATACTCATAGTCAGAGCAGGGTCATAGGTTCATAAGAAATAAATAGAAATGCCCACATTTGATGAATCGTAATGATAACTTGTGCTTGTTCCATATAGACTAATACATTCTGCCTACTTTGTCTGTAGCTAGGACTGGTTAAACACTAGAAAGGATTAATTACTTGATAAATATTGCCATTATTATGTGAATAATTTATATGAGCATGAATACTGCAAAAAAATTGAATTCTATTCAGTGAAAAATGGCAACATTTACGGAATAATATATTCACAGAATAGTATTGACAAGGGCGACTTGCAATGCAGACACCGGAGTCTTGTTCTACTTGAGAAGAATGTCTTGAGAGAGATGAAAGAATCTAATCTGTGTTCTTTCTCTATGGTGCCAAAACTAACCAGGTTTAAGTTAGGTTTTCAGACATATACCTGGTTTTGGTAACCTGATTAAATGTTTTTAAGAATACCCTTTTAAAAAACTTCACAGTGTATTTTTTTTTTTTAGGAAGGAAGAATAACTGAGAAATACTTGTAACTGCCTATTCAGAAAATAATGAGTTTCTGTCAGTATGTTCAGCGTTAATACTATTAATAATAATATTAAGTTCTGACTAAGGAGGTAGAGAATTTGGGAGTGAAGCTGTGCCTGGGAAGAAGGGAGGGGTGGGGCGAAGGTGTTTTAAGGTTTGGTTTTCCTTCACAGTATCCTTGTTTTGATTTGATTGGTAGTAAATTAAATTGATTTTGTTTCTTCCCCAGGTCAGGTCTGTCTTTTGCCCATGACCATAAGTGGTGAGTGATCCCTCCCTGCCCTTGTCTCGACCCACGAGCGTTTCTTTATATTTTCTCCTCCCCATCCCACCGGGGCTGGGGGGGAGCAGTGAGCAAGTGGCTTGATAGTGCTTTGATACTGGCTGGGCTTAAACCAGGACATAGGTCCTGCACCGTTCATCCAGGAACACACAGCAGATCACAGCTAGTGATCAAGCAGTTTATCTCCAAGGAAGGGTCATTTAGAAGCAAAACAAAGAACTTCTCAAGCCTGAGTTCTGAATATTTCTAGGGAAGCCAAAAGAGCACTGGCAATATCCACGAGCTCTCCCAAGATTTAATGTCTGTTACATAGTAAATGCTGCATAAAAAAAGTACTGAAGACATTATGAAGAGATGTTACATTACAGTAGCATATCTATATTTCAATTAAAATAAGGGACATAAACCTGTTTTATGTGTTCCAAAATAGGTTCAGCTTGCAACACAGTAAATGTTACTGCTAACTAGTTGGATGTGTCCCTAGAAGACGCAGTTAAACTTAATACACAGAATATTTGTAGTACAGCAAGTGAGAGAGTGGCTTATATTCACTAACATTGCAATTGTTAACCTCAAGTGTTTTGATCAAGTTAGGCATAACATGTCAATAGAACAATCAGTAGAAATGTATATTATGGCTATGCCGGAGCTATACATCGGGGAGAACAGAAGAAATACCAGTGTATTTTGATCCTGTCTTGGCTTGAACTTAAATGGCTATACAGGTCCTTTTTTTTTTCCTGTATTTGTCCTAATATCTGTATTATGTGAGTGATGCTGTTTTAAGCTTTTGATATGTGCTATTCTGTCTTCATGGAGTTATGAATGGTCACAAGCATGGAGCTAATGTCTTACGCCAGTTCATTTAAGAAAAAAAAAAGAAAAACAGGGTGATCATTTGTGAGTTAAATAGAACAGGTTATACAGAATCCATTTCTATACCCCTGTCATCAGCTGTCTCCTTGTCAACACAACTTATCCAAGTATATTATTTAATTAGAGGCAAAATAGTACTCATTGCAGCCATAGGCTTTTGAAGAGTGACCTACACGCTAAACTTGTTGCATGTAACTAACCCTACTAAAGTCCAATTCTTGCCTTAGTTTTTAGTCAAGATGCTGACATAGAGGTAGTGCAGCTGGTGGAACACAGTGTATGGATTGGTGTACTGCCACATCTAGAGTTAAGGCAAAGGACTGATGCAGCATAAATAGCAAACCATCCAGAACAGTCCATGAGGAGTTGATTTTGCCAGCATGATGCTGCACACCACCTATTCACAGGAAAAAACGAGAACTTGATGACCCAAGTAACACCCAGAAGTGGATTCAAAGCATTTAAAACCCGGTTATTATACCTGGGGACAGAAGGTATCATTAGAGCTAGAAGCATTCTTTGCACCATCTGGCTATATTGTTCAGCACCAATGGGCGCTAGAAAACCTAACTTGGCAAGTACATGTATTAAGTAATTGGACTCAATATGCCTTTGGGGAACTAAATCTGCTAGTGCAACAAGTATCAAAAATGACATTACAGAATCGTTTAGCCTTAGATATGTTATTGCTAAAAGAACGTGGTGTGTGTGGTATGTTAAACTTGACTGAATCCGAACGTTGTATTACCATTCATAATGCCACAACTTCCATTGAAGAAGCCCGGGCAAAGATGAAAGAGATAGCTGATCAAACAGCTGAATTATTTCAATCAATCAGTCAGCTAACTGGTTTGATGGCTGGAGTCCAAACTCATGGCTGCATTCCATTTTGGGATCCTAGGGACTGACGGGGTGGGGAAAATGGCTTGTAAATATTGGACTTATGATATTAATTGGATTTATATGTTTAAAAGCTGGCCTTGCCATAGTAAGATGTATGATTAGCCGCCTACTATCTTCAGCTGTCTCTCTCTCTCTTCTAATCTCTGCTATATTAAAATTTGGGACGCGACAATTGTGTATCTGTAATGCAGTTGTAATCATCTCTGCCTGCACAACGGGCATGAGGTCCTATTTTATTTTAAAGGAGCTACAGTGAATCAAGTCAGTGAATCTAATGTGCAGTCTTTCTGGCCAAAAATATAAGTATTTACTTTAGGATAAGAGAAACAGCACCTTGAACTCACTGGTTATACTGACTCGACTCTCTGTTGCCTGAAAATGGGGCCAAGGTTGGCTCGGGCATGGGTGTCTACATGAGAGACATCCACGTTGAGTCAGATGAATCACACCCCAGTCTCCTGTGTTCCTCATCAGGTCTCTGACAACTCTGCTGTTAGCCCTTACTGAAGCCAAGTACAGTCTCTGTCTCTTTTCTTTCTTTCTTTCTTTAACACAACGCAAATTCAGTCTTAGACATTCAGTTGCAGAAGAAAGTTTGTGTTTGAAGATCACGCTTGGATCTTCGAGTAGATCTAATTAGATGCCTTTTCCTCCTCGCTTCATCCCTGATAAGCTTAGGCACTCTCTGTTTGTCCTGTTTCTGAGGACCACTGCCCAAGGCGCCTAGCATTGCACAGGGAGATGCTGTATCTCATTTTGCACTGTGAATTTTGTAAGTCATCAGGAATGAAGTATTTTGGGGACATAAGCTAATTACATTGCACTTAAGTGAAAAAAGTGCTCTATAACTTCCGAGAGATAATATTGGAATATAATCAGAATATAAATATTTGGGGCAAAAGATGCTTAAAAAGTTAGGTAAAAATTGTGAGCATAGTGCTGTTTTTTTAGTTTGGATTTGTATATGTTTTAAAGTTTGAATGTAAACAAGTCTGGTTGAATTGATGTGGAAAATATGTTCAAATTGCCAAGTACTTCTTTCAAACAAGAATAAGCAAAGTAGCAGCTACAGAGAGTGTTTCAGCTTTAAAGTGTTTTGTATTTTTCAACCCAAATCTCCAATTTTCTGTTAAAATTAAAGTGGCCTAGAAAACCAATCTTTTAATTCTGTGTCACCAATTTGATGATCCACCCCTTCTAAGAAAATTATTGTCAATATTGCTTAGTAGAGACGTAGGCAATTAGTGGTTGGACTGTGGCCTCTCAAGACACGCGTCTCATTTTGTCCAGAAGACTCTCAGGCTGCAGCAAGTGCCCAGACATCACAGCAAAAGTTGAGGATCTAAAAAAGAAGCCTGCAAGTTACAAAGGAGGGATGGGCAAGTAAAAGGCAAAAGCCTGACTCCCATCTGTCCTAAATAATGCACTGCTCAGCTCTGGGCTGGCAGCACAGGCCCCCTGCAGTTCGGGGTCTTGGGCACAAATCTTCTGCAGTTAGGTGCTTACCTCCTTCCTCAGACAGGAAGAAAGAATAAAAGGAGATCCCCGTTACTTAGTTCAGCGAAGGGAAAAGAAAGTTCTATTTAGATCTGATTGCCTGTTTTGAAGGGTGGACTTTAGCACAAAGGCGAATAGTGCCCCAGTAGCAGGTGGCTGGGCAGGCAGAGGGGCTGCAGGGAGTCTGCTCCCAGGGAAGCTGTTCCCCTTTGTATAATTTAGGAACTGTTGTATTGGGGGTTTGAAGCCGAGTTCCCAGCAGGGACATCCTAGCTCCTCTCTCTCTCTGGCCATTAACTGTCCCGAATCCACTGTGGGTTTACAGAAAGTGGGTCAGGCACCGTTAAAGGGGGCTTCTGTCCTCAGGATGCCTGCAACCTCAAGCTCAGCCTTGCGCTTGGTTGGTGAGAGAGCCATGGCTCTAACTGCAAATCTGAGTGAGGAGGGGGTGTGGATATAGGAGTTTTGCAGGGAGCGCCTGAGCCACTGGGCTGCTGGACAGGGCGAGACCCATGCCAGCCAATTCATCTTTTAGCTCCAAATGCCTTTTGACAGAGATGCAGTTCTCCTGGGGATTGTGGGGACGTGCTCCTGCGTCTGGAAAAGATGGCTGAGTTCCTGGCGTAAGAAGGGCACTGAGGTTTAGAGGTCGGATTTGAGGCAGGTATGTGATCTTTAGTCAAAAAAATGTATTTTTGTATAATCAAGCAGTTTTTTACCTCTCCTCTGCTAATCCAGTGTGGAATATGAGCCAACAAAGGGGAAGGGTGAGAGGAGAAAGGCAGGGAAGAGAGAAAGAAAGGACACTTCCATGCTCCGTTCTTGGAAGTGTTCAAGGTCAGGTTGGATGTGGCTTTGAGCAACCTGACCTAGTGAGAGATGTCCCTGGCCATGGCAGAGGGGTTGCTCTACATGAACTTTAAAGGTCCCTTCCAACCCAAACCATTCCACAACTCTATGATTCTGATTCTATGAAATGCTAACAGAGTGCTGCTACCCTCGGTGAACTGCACTCCAGGATGCTGCCACTGGGAATGCTTTGCTGCGCAAGAATGCTGGGAAGACCAACTCACTGTTTCCTATTCTTCAGCAGCGATTTAACCAGGTGACCCAAAGCTCCCAGAAGGACTATGGACGCCAGGATGGCCAGCACCACAGCTGCACTGTACATTAGCGCCGTTTGCATTCTGCAGCCTGTGGACTTTTCTCACCAGCACCTGTAGGAGATGAGACAGTCCCACATATCCATGTGTTCTGCACTGCTGACAGTCGCACAGTGTGTTTGAGAGGCTGAACGGTTGCTAGATGCAGCTGTGCCCGTGGGCTTGGGGCAAGGACTGCTTGCTGGGGACCCTGGATTCCTGAGGAGTGCAATACAGTATTATGAAGGCATAAAAAATAGACAACCAAAGCTGAATGCCTCAGCCCTGCATTCCCCCTATGGCTCTGGAATGGCAGCCAGCTCACAAGCTGAAGTCACACAGCCTACAGCCACTGCTGTAATCCCATCTGGAGGAGAAACATTCCCCTGGTACGTTGCAATCAACTGCTTCATAAGTGAATGGCAGTGCATGGAAGATGAGCAGCAGACACAGGTGTAAGCCGAGACACCCAAAGCTGCAAAGGCACACGGGTGATGTTCTGGGTAGAAAGTTTTCATGCGAAGAATGCGTTAAGCTCACTGCAATACCAGTAATCGTTAAATGTTGGTCTGCAGAGCAGCAGCTGCAGAGGGGATAGAGTGAGCTTTTGCCTGTGACCCAGCAAAGGAAGTGAAGACTCACGACCTACTCATCCGTTCCTTCCAAGGCTCTACGTCAGAATCCCACTGAGATGCAGAGCCTCTTTCTAAGTCATTTAGAAAGACTACAACAGCCTCCATAAACAATGTCCTCTCTCTCCCGGACTGAGTTGTTAGTCTAATAGACTGATACTGTTTTTCTGAAGTGAGTGCTTGCAGCTCACAAACAAAACAAAGAAAAGATGAGTAATGTAGCAGTCGTTTCATCAATTTAAACAAATTAAGACCTACTATCAGTCTTCCCTGCAGCAGGCCCACATAAATTAACACAATCTAAGAGCCACACCAAAGGCAAGTCTAGTGAAATAATGTCAAACTAGATTGAGTGCTGCAGGCTGTTTGGGGCAAGATTACTGCTCATTTACCATCTCTCTCGCCCCACAATATGTTGGTTTCAGCTTTGTTAGCTGCTACAGGTCAACTGATGGAGCCACCTCACAAATTTACTCCGTGCCCCAAGGACTTGAAGAGCTTGATCTGAAGTATCTTTTATACATTATTTCAATGGCAGTTACTACAGCTCTGCGTGATACTTCAGAAGAAAGTTAAAAGTTGAACTTTAGCATAAATCCTAGTAGTATCACCTTTAAAAGAAGCAAAAAGGCTTCAGCTGTTTTGATAAGAACATATCAAAAATCCTTACCTTGCTCTCACCAAGTTCTGAAATCCATTCTTTGGCCAAGTTATTCAGTTTACCAAGAACAACCAGCCTGTAAAGAAAACTTGTGTATAAGTTTGCCCTAAAAAACCCCAGGAGATTAACAAATTTTACAGCCTTGTTATACCTGTGATTCAGTTCTTCCTCATCTTCAAATACCCCACATGCTTTCATTGCTTCAACCAGCTTCTGAGTATGAATGCAGTCTATATCCTTAGGAGGAGCCAAGCTAATGGGAGAAGTCATTCCATAGTGCCTTTGAGGCTGGTTCTGCAGCCTAGGAGTACTGTGGGAGACAATAAAATACTGAAGACCCCACAACAGAAAAAAACAACAACAACAAACCAACCACCTTACTGGAAAATACCCTTCCACTTACAGGTTTCCAAATCAGCTTCTGCTCTTTTGCCCATCATTAACATGAATGAGGGGAAAAAGATCCTGCTTATGGTTTTTAGATAACTTGACCTCCTTGCAATCAGAAGCAGCACAGGACAAACATGGCAGCACAACATTAAATTAAAAGCAGCATGAAATTTTTTTTTTTAAACACCACAGAACCCTTGCTTTAGAAAGGGAAAAAGGGAGAAAGAAACCCCTACTTTGCATTACCAGCTGAAACCAGGGGAGAGAAAGGAGTGGGACAGGAGGTGAGGACTGTACTTAATGGATCAAGGGTCTCTACAGAAACACTAGTAGCAAAAGGGGGAGACACATGAAAAAGGTCTCTACAACTCATCATGCTTGTCAAAAAGCCCATATCCAGACCCAAAGGCTAAAGGGATTAATGATGCCATTATTCAAACCGGACATTTTCCTACTTCATATACGGACAACTTCAAATATTAGCTGGGTTAGTCGAGAGATGCTTAGAACTATTTAAGGCATCTGACCCACTTCGGCTGGAATGGGATGAGGAAATGCTCAAAGGACAGCTTCAACACTTGATTTTAAAAAGATTGCTTATTGCAGCTCCTTAATTCTAATTGTTGCCTTTATCTTCCACTGAGGGAAGATGGATTTCTCTCTCTCAGAGTAGCTTTATCCAACTACAGACATGGCTTTTAGTCATCTGGTGGGTTCCCCCCGCCTCCCTTCTCTATGAGCTCATTTTTCAAACTTTTTTCTACGTGTTTTCCAAAAAGCTGGAGCGGGGGGGTATTAGGACTGTAGTCCTATCAACTAGTCTCCCCAGTCAGAACAGCTCTTTACTTACAAGGGTAACTAGGCCTTGACCTAATTTGCCTTGCCTTGTTTATAGGCATTGTCAACTTCCACTTCCTAAGTAAAAATAGTCTTAATGAATATTTTCCTTCTTATGATATTATTTCCATAACAAATACAGAAGGAAAGCTTATGTTTAATTGATGTGAACTACATCTAAATTAGAACACCTACAGCAGCAACTTCCTACATGCTTTACGTATTACTTGCAACGTACAACTTGCACTTCAGAGAGTTTGCACAACACAAGAACGCGTTTTAGACTTTGCTAGCATCCAAGATCTTTCCAGTGTACAGAAGGCCACCATCTGCCTTTCATTGCCCCGTTCTTCCTACAGAGGCTATAATTAGAGATTGACATAAAGGACAATATCAATTAGATGTAGCAGATATTATTAAGAGCAAAGTCTTCTAGGCAAGAATCGATAGTTTTCAGTTGCCTGCATGTATTACTCAAAAATTGATCTCATAACTTAAAAGTTGAGGAAAATCGCACTTGGAAAGCCTTACTGAGAGTGACTTATGCCCAACAGAATGTGTTCCCCTTTTGGTATTAAAAAAAAAAAAAAAAAAAAAAATCTTACTTCTCTCTCTCAACTGTACCAGACTGCCAGGCATATACAAAGAAGAGAACTTAAGAGAGAAAGTAGCACACATGGCATACTACCTATTCATCCATCAGCCTTCTGTTCAAATGAGAAGTCTCTGGCAGTTTAATATTTTGCCAGCTCTTGCTATGATTTGTCCACCACAGTGAACAGCTCCAACCTACTTCTGTTCCGAGAGATCCTAATTTTATACAAGAAGTTAAACTGATTTGTTCCAAGTTTTGACACTTGTTTATAGCTTCACAAAGCTGCAAGCCATTTCTCCTGCATACTCCAAGAGACAACAGATAAGTTCACACTATTACAGTTCAGGGAGTTGCCTTCAGCCATCAGGGTGGTGTATGAGCCTCCACTGTGAATGCGTCTCTCCGACTCATGCGGTCAGCTTGCCTCCAACCGGGTAGAAATTTATCACTCCAGCCTTTTCCACCCACACCACTTGGGAGGAGGAATGAATGGAAATCAGCTCCTGAACCCCCGAAATTGATAGCACAACCCAAACCAAACCAAACAAACCAACCAATCAAATCCAACCAACCAAGAAAACCCCCAAGCCCCATGACCTTCACTGAAGTAACACCAGCTACACCTTCCATTCCTACCACACAAACTCATGCCAATAAAAGCCTGCAGGCACCTGCTGGCAAGTTAAAGCACCTTGTTCCTGACGCCAGCATTCAAAGAAAGCTGCTTTTTTTCCACCTTGAAGCTGGGTCGGTAGCCCGAGAGCAGTGACAAGCCGCAGGCGCTGGCAGCCCGTACGGCACAGATATTAACTCATTTTCCCTCAAACTTCTTTTATCTTCTTCCACGTACGCTTCCTATGCTGTTGCCTCACAATGATGTATTTGGCCTGCTCTTGTCCCTGAACTGTTATTTTCTTGCTTCCTGGAGATTTTAGACAATCTGTGGGATGGATCCGGGGTTTTGTTCTGATTCATCTTTAAGATTTTATAAACACAGTGCACCCTTACAATCTATCTCTAACACATACATACCAAAAGGAAGGACTGACATGACACTGCAGTAATAGATAAAACAGACTCCTCTCTCTCCAACTGAGAGAAAGCAGCTTGGCTATTTGGGCTGACTAAACTGAAGAAACTCAAAATTGTCAAAAAATAACAGTGTTGACTTTTCCAAGAATTGCTCAATCAGTGTCAACGAAGTTGTTAGAAAAAGAATGTTGGAGGCTGACTTCTATTGGGAAATCAATTTCTACAGCCCTGTTCAGCCAGAAATCAAAAGGCTGTCTGTCCACCTGAGCCTTTAATTGTTTTTAATTCTGATATGGAATTATGGTTTCCTGCAAAAAAGTTCCTTTTTCAGAGTCCTCTTTTCGATCAGGTACTGGAGTTTTATTTTAAATAATTTTACTGCAAGCACAGATCCCCTTCGTTAAAGCCAATTCAAATTAGGCCATTTAAAAATTAAGGACTGCTTGTATTCTCCACAACTCTCTGTCCATACTTACTTCTTTATAAATCGGCTGTTGCAGAAGTTAAAAGTGCTACGGCCTCGTTTAACAGCTTACAAGTAGTAATACATCGAATTTCTGTACAACACTTGCAGTTCCCAGCCTGGTCTGCCACCTGCTGAGCAAAGTGTACTGGCTCTCGCTGGATGACCTTTTGGAGTGGAGAGAGGAAACAGCAAAAAATCCCATTCAGTTTATCTGAAGAGAATTTTTTAAAAGACATTCTAAAGTTACAGTTCCTTACCAGTGGTGGGTATTGATTGTCCTTGGGGGCCCAGATGACTTGCTAATGCTGTTGCCTTCACACAGGAACCTCATAGCCCTTCTGAATAAACGCAGACAGTTGGAAAATAAGCTGTACTGAAATATAAGAATCGCTGCATATGTTGAAATAAAGCTTACCTTCTCTTCCAACGAACTGCTGGTGAACAGAACACTCATGAGTGGTGGTGGAGGCGGTGGCAGTAGCGGCTGCTGCTGCTGCCGAATCTGCTGACGCAGCCTTTTTGTGTAGCCAATTCCATTTCTTAAATTGTTCACAGCCTAGAGGCAGAAAAACATTTACAAAAAGGGTAAGATGAAACTTCAGCAGATCTACGAACAAAAGCCTTCACAGAGGAAAATTACTTGTATATTCCTGTAAATGCTATCAGTCCTAAAAGAAACCAACAGACAGATATATGAAACCAACGTGCACATCACATGAAACACTCATACTAATGACTGGTAACTCAGAGTAACTGTATGTAATGTACTTCAGTGTTAGCGCCGAATTTGAAAGCGAGGCAATCATGTCAAACAAAAGCGTGACCTGAATTTGCCAGGTTGTCTCTAAAGAGTTGTAAGCTTCTGTGACAGCAACAGATAACGTATTTGGAAAGTAAATTTAGCCTTATTCAATTACGCCTTGCTTAAGGAGATGTAAATTAGTATCTTCTTCCCTTTCAGCTTTCTACAAATAGCCTTTTCTTACAAGCACTTTATGTAAATGTCATCACATTACCTCGCGTAGGCACTTGTTGGCAATTAAAGCATCAGGTGAAACATCCATCTGATGCCACGCTGGGCATGTATGTTCCTCAGATTCCAGCAATGCTGTTCTAATACCTCTGTATAATTAGAATAATCAAAATAGTATTTAGCCAAACTAAGGAAGTTTTGGGGGTTCTCATCAATTATAAAAGCACACATATGATTAATGGGTGAATATGGTCTTGAATTGAGAGCATGAAGCTAGAAATGTTCAACAGTGTAAAAAATCTCTAGTATGCAGCAAATAACTATACAGTTTTGATATTTCACTATTGTAACATCTGAAGATGTAGCATAGGCTGTGTCTTGATGTTTCAACTAGTCTCTTTCCCACCATCTAGTACAGTGAGAAGTCCCCAACCTCAAGGTTAATGAATAAAACACGTCTCAAAAAAACATTAGTAGGTTCGAGTTCTGAAGGTTTTAACCAACTCTCCTGTGGAGAAGAATGTGAATTAAATGCCTAACTATCCCTTTGTTGCAGACCACCAAAAGTCCCCAGAGTTGGCTATATAATTTTGTATGAGAGAAAGGGCTGTGGACAAACTAAACGCATTCCATACCTAACACTGTAATCACCTGCACAGTTAGCCACTCTTCTCATACTCGTCCTTCTGCATGTAAAGAAGATTTAACTAGACACGTAAAAAAGGGGGAAAAGCTTCCTGGCTTTCTTTTGCCCTTTATACGAGAAGAGCGCTTTCGTATTCAATTCATATTAAATATTAAATAGAACTGGTAACAAAGTTATTTTGTTATCTCCTCCTTCTGCTTTCAGAAGATCAGATGTGATGTTTTGAATCAACAAATATGGGAGTAACACTTACATTCATCACAATAACTGTTTCCACAGCAGGGAATAACAGCTGCATCAGTCATTAGATCCTTACAAACAGAGACATCACAGCTCGTCTGGAACAGGATCATCATCATCTCAGGAGGAGGACGACTCCTCTGGTAAAAAGGGAGGCTTTTCCTTCTTTTCTCTAGCAGAAGCTTCCCTGGAGGAAGGGCGGGGAAGGAAAAAGAAACAAGTTAAAGATGGGCAAAGGAAAACTTTTCCAAGCTTTGGATTTTACCAAAGGAAGAGAAGAGATGGAATTCTTCTCACTCCACATTAGCCTTCTAAAACACAGGTGCTTAGTTTAAACTACTTTTCTACAGCCACAACACTAGAAAGGGAGGGGGGAACACTTTTCTTTCTGCAGAACTCTCCCATTCATTGGATCAACTAAGAAAGAAGCTCAGACTAGGAAAATTTTTTTTTGACAGCTAGAAATCAGGCAAAATGAATCCCACCTCTCCTTTGCCAGAGGATAAATGTAAATTGCAGGCACAGGATAAAGGTAGTCTCCGAGTAATTACATTTTCTAAAAGGAAGACGTCTATGTTACAGCTTCTACAAAAGGAGATCCATGACGGAAAACCAAAAGTGCTACCAAGTGCATTTTAAAACAGCCACTCTTGTCAGCTGTCCTGGTTTCAGCTGGGATAGAATTAACTGTCTTCCTAGTAGCTGGTACAGTGCTATGTTTTGAGTTCAGTATGTGAAGAATGCTGATAACACTGATGTTTTCAGTTGTTGCTCAGTAGTGTTTAGACTATAGTCAAGGATTTTTCAGCTTCTCATGCCCAGCCAGGGCACCTGACCCAAACTGGCCAACGGTGTATTCCATACCATGTGACGTCCCATCTAGTTTAGGAACTGGGAAGGGGGGGGGGACAGGGATTTTCGCCGCTCGGGGACTGGCTGGGTGTCGGTCGGCGGGTGGGGAGCAATTGCCCTGCACATCATTTGTACATTTCAATCCTTTTATTACTACTGCTGTCATTTTATTAGTGTTATCATTATCATTATTAGTTTCTTCTTTTCTGTTCTATTAAACCGTTCTTATCTCAACCCAGGAGTTTTACTTCTTTTCCTGATTTTCTCTCCCATCCCACTGGGTGGGGGGGGAGTGAGTGAGCGGCTGCGTGGTGCTTAGTTGCTGGCTGGGGTTAAACCACGACATCAGCACACGGTAGTATTTTCTCAGTTTATAGCAACAGGAAAACGTTAGTCTGTTTCACACATGGGATTTAATAAAAGTCAGAGGGGGAGGAAATCTCAGGCCAACAGCTACCTGTTGAATTTGGCAAGAAGCCTTTGAAACAGAAAACAGAAGCAAAATGAGCTTTCAAGGAGAACGACTCCCCTGTAAACACTACTGAAGTGTTTTGCAGAAACGCAGATTCTTAGCACACCGCAAGTTTAGCCAACTTCCAGGGGCATGAGCAGTAGGACCACCCTCTTTTAATATTAGAAAGTACCACAGGTTTTCAGGTTAAGGTACAATGACAGTGCTTCCTCCCTTGGAATGACAGATGCTGGCCAACTGGGTTGCATTGCCACTCAGATTTATGCGTGCTTTCTCTCCTTCACTTTTTGGTCAGTCCACTTAGTTCCATACCTAGGCATTAAAAGGTGGTGTTGCATATTTTCCAGATCTTGTCAGCATAGCACCCTTCGTATTGGGATCCTTCACCTTTGTCATGAAACTCTGTGGAATTCCTGTGCTCTTTTTAACTCTGGGAACAGACTCAAATTTTTTGTCCTGTTCAAGAAAAGAGAGGCAGACGTACCTCAAGACCCACACTTAAAATGACATTTCCCTGATGATTTTAAGCAGCAAAAGCCTTTAATCCTCTCCTTTTACCTAGTGTAAGGGTTGCTCAACTGAAATACTTATTTTCCTACATGAATATAGCCAGGATGTTCCAAAGGCTTGAGCGGGGTTTTGAACTCCAGCAACATTCTTTGGCTTAACTTCAGGTTCCTTAAGGCTGACATATCCCTTAGCTCACCATCCACTCAGAGAAGAGACAAACCCGCTGCTCCTCCTCCAAAGCACAATTCAGAGCGAGAGCTTAATCTTGTGCTCTGAATCAGTCACTGGAGAAACCTACACTCGCCGTCTATAGGTGAAGGTTGAATTCATACCTCACGTGTATACCTTCAGTGACTAACGTGAAATGGTATCAATACTCAACCAGGGACTTAGTGTAATTACAACACGCAAATATGCAATAGATGGGGTCAAGAGAAATGTCTTGGTTTGATACAAAATAATAAAAACAGTGAACTGTCATTAAAAAGAGTGGAAAACAGAAAAAATTCCAGTAATACTGAAGTATATGAAAATACGCATGAAAGTTCATAGAGAAAGATCTATGGACATACTTAATGTCTAAGACCTAGAAAGAAAATTCCACCTTTATAATTCCAGCTTCCCTTTGAATTTGGAAGGGCTTTGCAACATTGCCATATAACCTCTGCCTTTCACCCCAAGAGAAACAATTCTTAATATGAGTGTTCATGTATTTGTTGCATAACTGCCCAGGTAAAATAATTAACACCTAGAGTAACACCAGAAGTCCCCCACAATCATACCCCATTTTTCGAGCAGTTCTTTATATAGTGGCTAGGTCTTCCGCAACAAAAGCAAGTATATGATGGTGGAGGTGGACCCAAGGGTTTCTTCATGTAACTAAAAGGTTTGAGGGGGAAAAAAGAAAAAGGTAGGCACGTGTCTCTCTTGTTAAAACACACATCTCTGCCATTTTCCCATAATCTTCAAAGAACAGATTGGACATGATCAACACTTACTTGACCGGATCGTATTCATGGCAGGACTGTACCATCAAAGCTTTTAGTTCATCTTCTCGGAAGCACTGGCTTCAGCCAGATTGGCAGTCTGTTTCACAGGTAATTATTTGACACGCACATTGGAAACACATTTAAGCCCACACAGCCAAAGACAACACCACTCACCCCATCCTGTAAAGAACAGCACAGCACTAGCTGAGGTTGCATGAAAACAGCAGCTTACATAAAATATAGCTGTACTGAAGATGTTCTGGGGAGTCCTTACGCCATTACAGGCTTTATACGTGCCTGTTAACCTACCTGAAAAGAGCATCCTAGGGCACTCAAAACCTTAGGCTCTCTTTGAGCCTTCCACGAAGACTTGTGTAACTAATCCAATTTTCTCCCAAGTGGACTGAGGCCATGTGCAGCAAAAATTACACTATCCAGTATTTTTAAGCTGATTTTTAAGCTCCAGCCTAGTTGAAGGAGGAGACATCCACTGTACGCTTAATCGAGAAAGATGTATGCAAGGTTCATTATTTAATTCAATTTTGCAGCATTCAAAGACACACAACTTAAGATTTGGGGAAGTTGCTTTTGCTTGCTGAAATTCAGCTTCCGATACAGAAGCACGGTTTAACCTTCAGGTGCACAACCTCTCTTAAATCCTCCACAGAGCTGACGGGGATAGGCACGTCTTGCGTCCCTGAATACCTGGGACTAGGAAAAGGCCTTCTCAGAACGTGTCTTCCCGGCCTTAAAAAGGATGAGACATCCAGCAACCACCCTTACCATGTGTATTCTAAGAGAAAAAGAAATACTGGCAACACTGTTTATCATGGGGAGGAGGAATACAGCTGGAAAACCGTGAAGAAAACCATGGAACAGCAACACAGGATTCTGGATGCAATGTGTGTTATTTCATGAAAAACAACTTGAAATAAAAAATGATGGTTGGGGAGTTGTGCATAGTAACATGTAGCTGGAGTAGGGTCAGAATACTTAAACCAGGGAATTAGAAAGATATTTTGAACATTGGCAGATATACTACAGATAGTAATTCAGGAGCAGAGCGCAAAAAAAAAACCTCCTAAGGGAAGATTCATAATGGCCTCTTTCATACACACAGCATTTCTTTCTGTGGAGGCGAGAGCAGGCTGAAAACCACAGAAGACAGCCAGGAAGAGCAGAAAATTCAGGGCAGTAAATACACAAACTGCAAAGCATGTTCTAGCTTGACCTCGCACAGGGTCACATGTACCCTCATTTCCCAAGAGCCGGTGTGACGGGTACACTCAACCCCATAACCAAACTAGCCGTAGTTTGGTACAGGCTCCAAAGGAGGTAAAGGAGCCATAGCCAGGCCAAGAACTCCTCTAGTTTCAATCTCTTCTCTGAAAAACCCACAAAGGAGCCGAGTGACCCAGTGAGCACCGCTGCCTATCACCTTGGAACACTCATCAGGCGATTAACACAGGAATAGCGGGTGGTTTTTCCAAGACTCATTTATCAAGGAGCAAAAAAAGTTGTGGGCACAGGGAGTCTCATGCATACCCTTCCCATTGCATGTGATTTGACTAGGAGCCAGCCACTTTATCCCATAAATATGACAGCCTAAGGGAGCCTTCTTTCAGCTCTCCCTCCTAGGCAGCGTGGCTGCATGGCAGTGATCTCCCCTCGAGCTGGGACGCCTCTCAAGGTTGCTCCTCGAGGCATAGAGGCCTGTTCTCAATAGCAGATCTTTGCTAAGTGACTGACAGCATGCTGAGTTCATACTAAGGAAACAGTACTAATCCACGTAGCTACTTAATATTAACTATTATAAACTTTGTACAGATAATTCCATTAGACAAACTGTTGTCCAAGTCTGAGACTAAGATTGGACCGAGCCGCACCTAGGCTCCATAAGGAGTTTAGAAAGCAAGGGGGTCCCCTCTGAACCTCACGACTCAACGGGAGGGTCTTCCTTACCCTTTTGCATCTCCGGTCTCTGTGTGAATCCTTCCACCTCGATTCTAACTCAGTTCTCCTTCGTACGTTTCTTCCGTGCCGTAATTAATAAGGCAAACCTTGCCGTCCAACTTACTGAACCTCGGGAAACCACTGTCAAACTTTGTTAAATTCCTCGTATTTATTGAACTCTGTCAAATTATTATTTCACCTCAATAAAACACACTGATGCTTCTCTCCTCCTGAGCGAGGTGCTTTCCGCCCCTTGGCAAGAGATTGGCGCAGCCGGCAGGATCCTGAATCTGGACTCATGACAGCCCACAGCACAGCCTGCATGGGGTGAAAGGCATGCATCAGACCTCAGGGCCATCACACCCACAGGGAGGCCTGGGGACAGCAAGGGCACCTGCTGTGTCCCCACCAGAGCACGCCTGCGGAGAGACGGCCTTCGGGAAGGGCCCTTCGGTCCGGAGCTGTTCCCTTGGCAGCGCTTGCGAGGTGTGCGTGCAGCTCTGCCGTCCCTCAGTGCTGCTGTGGGGTCTGCGCCTGCTCGGGGAGGGAGGGAGGGAGAGGAGCTGCCCCGCGTTTGCTCTGGGTCGGCAAATCTTTCCCAAAAGGCGGGTCTGTCTGTGCTGCCAGCCACAGCCCTGGGCAGGAGGAGCTGTGTGACAGGAGCCCAAACCCCTCACAAATCCCCCCGTCCCCTCACAGACCCCAAACCCATCAAATCTCCTCACGGATCCCCCCAGACTCCTCAGAGACCCCAACATCTTCTCACAAATACACTCACAGACACCCCAAACCCCTCACAGGCCCCCCCCAAACCCCTCAAATACCCTCACGGATCCCCCCAAACACCTCACAGACCCCAACATCCCCTCACAAATCCACTCACAGACCGCCCAAACTGCTCACAAATCCCCCCCATCCCCTCACAGACACCCCCAAACCCCTCAAATCCCCTCACGGATCCCCACAAAACCCTCAGGGACCCCAACATCTCCTCACAAATCCACTCAACACCTCACAAATCCCCTCACAGAACCCCCCCATCCCCTCACAGACCCTGCCAAACCCCTCAGAGACCCCAACATCTCCTCACAAATCCACTCACAGACCCCCACAAACCCTTCGAATCCTCTCGCAGACCCCCCCAAACCCCTCAGAGATCCCAACATCCCCTCACAAATCCACTCACAGACTGCGCAACCCCCCCAAACCCCTCAAATCCCCTCACAGACCCCGCCAAACCCCTCACAGACCCCAACATCTCCTCACAAATACACTCACAGACCCCCCATTGCCTCACACCCCCCCCAAACCCTTCAAATCCCCTCACAGACACCCCCATACCCTTCAGAGGCCCCAACATCCCCTCACAAATACCCTCCACACCTCACAAATCCCCTCACAACCCCTCCATCCCCTCACAGACCCCCCCCAACCCCTCAGAGACGCCAACATCCCCTCACAAATCCACTCGTGGACCGCCCAAGCCCCTCGCAAATCCCCCCCAAAACCCCTCGCAGACCCCAACATCCCCTCACAAATCCCCTCAACACCTCACAACTCCACTCACAGACTCCCCCAAACCCCTCAGAGACCCCGCCAAACCCCTCAGAGACCCCCCAAACCCTTCAAATCCCCTCGCAGACCCCACTAAACACCTCACAGACCCCAACATCCCCTCAACAAATCCAGGCGCGGACCGCCCAAACCCCTCACAGACCCCCCCGCCCCCCACCCACCTGCACTGACCGGGCTGCAAGTGCACATTGCCAGCTCATGTCCAGCTTTTCATCCACCAGCGCACCCCCAGCTTACTCGCTGGCAGGGCAGCATGGGCACAGAGTAGGCCTTGGGGCCGTGCAAGCAGCCTTCAGCAATAGCCAAAACATGGGTGTGCTACCAACACTGGTTTGGTCACACATCCAACACTCGGCACCATATGTGCTGCTAGGAAGAAAATTAAGTCCATCCCAGCCAAAAGCAGTTATGGCTCAATAGCAGCTTGGTGCTGCTCTGTGTTTTATTTCTGGCTTTGCCTTATGTGGTGTATTTGGCGCGCACGCAATGGAGGGGCTGGGGCTGGTATTGCCCTACACAGTACCCCTGTCCTGTGCGCTCCAGGACAAAGCTGGCACAGGGAGCAGAGGTGGGGATGGTGACCTGTTAACGAGCCCCTTTGGTGCCTCTGTGGCTCAGAATTTAGCAGGACAGTCCCACCAGGGAAGCTGGGCTCCCCCAGCCTGTTGGTGGGTCCCATGCCCAGCTCCCTGCCTGCTGACACCGTGGGCATCCAGGTCCCTGTGTGCCCCGATGCGAAGTTCGGCCCAGGATTGGTGAATCCCTGGGTCTGCTGCCATTACGACCTGGACAACTGTGCTACTGATCTGTATTTATTGCTGTGCCATTACTCGGACACGAATGGTCGATCCCTGAAGCTGTCCGTCAGGAGTCTGTCATTGTAGCCCACTGTGCTACTGATCTGTATTTATTGCTGTGCCATTACTCGGACACGAATGGTCGATCCCTGAAGCTGTCCGTCAGGAGTCTGTCATTGTAGCCCAAACCCATACCCTGGTGGGGCTGGCTCAGGCCCTTGCAGGAGGGCCGGCGCGATGGGCTTGGGGCGCGGGCGGGTGGCTTCAATTCCTCTGGGGGCTCGAGGTCGCTGGGCTGGTCCCGCAACAGCCGGCTGGCTGAGTTGGACAGCCATGAGGGCCGGGGTGGAGGCGGGCGGGCCGGGCGGCTGTCCGGGCTGGCGGAGGCCCGTTCCCTGCTGCTCTGTGGCAGGCGGGCCGGTTTTCCAGGCACAGGTGATGGCTCTTGCTGTCGGGTCCAGCTCTCCGGGGTGCTGCAGCGGCTGCTCCGGCTGTCCAGGCCCGAGGAGCAGCTGCTGGTGTCGGACCGGGCTCGCGAAGCTGCGGAGAGGCGCCTGCGGAGAGAGGAGGCTGCTGAGGCCCCACCGCGGCTGTGGGGCCGGGCGGGTGTGAGGGTGCGGGGCAGCACTGGGCGCCTCACGGGGTGCGGATGCCTGGCTGCGCGTGGGAGCTGTGGGCGTGGAGAGCTCCGTGCAGAAAACGGGGCACCCCGCACCCCTCGTCTGGGGCTCTGCTCGCCTGCCCACGGCTCGTCTCCTCTCGGCCCTGACCATCCTGACCTGCCTGCTCTGCACGTGCCTGGAAGGAGACCTGCCCGCGACAGACCGAGGGGACCAAAGCTGGGCACAGCGCTGCAGGGCCAGGAGAGCCTCCTGTTCTCCTTTCTCAGCGTGCCTGGCAGAGACCAGCACTCGGCTCCCCTGCCTGTCCCTGACCAGACAAGGGCACAGCCTCGGCTCTCTGTTCAGCGAGATGCTCTCCATCCTCTCTTCAGAATACGTATCCAAAGAGATACGTACCCCTGCACAGAAAAAAACCCTGCCTGTGCTGAGAACACGCATGCTGGCAGTGCTCAGGTGCAGATGGGACAGGCTGACTCTTTCTCCAAAGCAAGGCCGAGAGCTGGGAAGGCTCCTCACCACGGTCTCAGTTGCTGGGACACCCTGGTCGAGGTGAACCTCTGGGATTTACGGCATCACCCAACAGGGTGATTTCTGCTGGCAGGTTCACTGGCAGAAAGATGTCACTATTGCGCTTCTCACTTTCTATGGCAATGTCATCCCTCGTTTTTCTTCCTGACCTTGCTCATCCTACGTCTGTCGCTGGGTCTGCTCTTGTCGAGGCAGGGTCACTTTTAACTAACACTTGCCACAGGAGGAAGGCGTTTCACAAAAGAGTGCCCATGAATTGAGAGGCCAGTTAAAACATCTTACAGCAGAAATCTCAGTAGAGTTTGGCCAGTAACTGTCTCGGCACTCCACAATACCCTACCTCTAAATGTTTCATGGCTAATAGCAGCCATCTAATACAGAAGTTTGGCAAAAAAACCTCCCAACAACTCACCGTCGTCTCTTCCTCCACAGACAGATCACACAACACAGTATCATCCCAAACAGCACGGAGCCCAGGACCGCCACGGCGCCTTCTATGCAGTAGTACCGGAAATCTTGAGGATCCACAGCATTTGTGTTTCTCTTGTCATCCACACCTGCAGGAACAATTCTGTGCATTAGTGTGTCCTGCACGCTACTGGTAATCTCACAGGAGGTCTGACATTGCCAGGAAATGTTCTTTCTCACTTTGTTAGCATCTCTGCACCAGCAAACATGCTGGGGCTGCAATGTTTCCTTGGTTTCAGTAGAAGCAAAGGAAACTCCCAAAGCCATTGCAAATCAATGCACTCTGGAGCCTCTCTTTCTCCTCAGAGCTTTGCTCACACTGTGGTACGGCTGTAATCCAGTTTTCCCAGTGTCACAGGTTTGCTCCCCCTTCTTGGCCACCCTTCACGTTTGCACACAATTTCTTTTGCGCTCACCCACTTTCACTCCCCAAGGCTTGCTAGTGCTGCTGCCTGGAGGCTCTCTCTGACCCTTTGGGACAAGTTGTCCCACTGAACAGAACTCATGAGGCCAGATGGAGAGCATGTGGGGGAGCGCAGCTGTTTGACCAATCGTTCCTTTGAGCGACACAGACAAAACCCATCCCTGCATCAGGGAGTGCCACCCCCAGCTCTCTCCCCAGCCCATCACCCACACCCTGAGGGGATGGAGTCAGGCCCTCTCAGGAGACACCTGAACCTCGCTCTCTCCCTCTTCGCCTTTCGTCCAGCGTGGGCACTGCTTGCATGCCCCCAGGTTTCAGGACTTGTCTTCCCCTTATGGCCCCCTGCAAGACTGCTAATTACCTGCACTCTTTGGAGAAAATTCGTATCTCCTGGCGTGGTGGGCTTCTCCAGGGCTGGACAGCACTGCCACTGCCAAGAATCAGAGAAAGGTAAAGCCTCAGCATGGCTCAGGCACAGAAGATGCAGGAGGGTGGCACAGGTTCCCTCTAAGCCCATGCCCCATCCGCCAGTGAATCCCTTTGGACCTCAGTTCACAGGAGGGATCCCCCTCTGTTGTGCTTAGGGGGACTCAGGGCAAGCTCTGGGATGCAGGTATTGCAGGAGGCACATTCCATTAAGAGTCGTATTTCCCATCGTCTGCTGTGGGTGGTTCAGATGGCCTCACCCCCAAAACGGTAAAGTTCTCAAATTCCTGTGAACAGGGTGTGGTGGGAGGTGAGCATCTCACTGCATCCACACGGAGGGTTACGAGTGAGTGTCCCTCTGGCACACTGATGGCAGTAACCTCCACACCCCAGAGATGACAGTCATCCTCAGAGAGCCGTTGCTGGCTTCTTTTAGAACACTCGCTCTGTACTAATAATAGTTTGGCTGCTGACAAGATGTGCAGTAGCGGGCACCAGGGGAAGAGGCTGCAGACACACAATGATTTTGATTCATGACACTGGATGACTGAAGGACAGCAATTACCTGGCACGCCTGTTGATTGAATTGCCCCTGTTTTTTCGTCAGAGACTGGCACTGCGTGACTATCTCCTTCCTGAAACGCCTCCTTCTCCACAGTCTCACGGTCCATCTCTTTAGAAAGAAAGTGGCTCACTTTAATTAGAAGTAACCGTTCCTCATCAGGAACGTGGTATCTTCAGGAGGCAATACTTCTCAAAATACATTAATAACGCTTAGAAACAAAGCCTGGGCATTTGGGGGTGCACCTAGTCACTAGTCCAAACGATGTGTCATTCATGGAGAAAAATTTAAGTGCTAGACACTTTCCAGTTTACCAGGAGACAGCAAATCCTGACCTGCTAAGAGACTAGGAGATTGCATGTGATCTTGTTCACATTCCACTTGGTGCATTTTTGGCAAACTTCAAGATGATGGTAAATTACTTCCCTCAGAGGAGACAGGAAGATGCTGTGGCCAGTTCAGGTGGGGAAAGAGTCCTTCTGAGAAGCACTTCCCATCATACCAACTCCACCACATGGTAAGGGTAACAGACACGCATAGTGGACTGAACCGCAAGCTCTTGCAAGCATATTCCGGGCACTTTCACAAGTGGCAGTGAAGAGCCCACAGTCCCCCAAAACAAGAGGAAAACCACAACCAAGTTATCGAAAACACAACTAGAAACAGACAGGCAGACCACCCGACACCGAATTCACAGCCCTTCATTTTAGCTGCCTTCAAGTTAGGTGTCAGGCCTTCAGCTGGGTGTCCAGCTTTCGCCTGTCCCTGACCCCGAGGTGTCACCGAGAGTCCTCAGACATCAAGGAGAACAATGGGGTTAGACCAGGCTGCGAAGCCGGGGTGCTCCCATCCTGCCCAGGGGATGCCTGCAGCCCAGGCAAAGTCTGCTGGTCTCAGTGACCCCAAGCTCCCGGCGCATCCTGTCCACTGGCCAAGGGCACTCTCCCTGCCAGTGACTGGCAGGGTGCTGGCCCTCTCATGGCTTATCAGGAATCGGCTCCTCAGCCAAGTCCCTCACACACTCAAGGTGTGAGCACTGTCAGTTCCTGCCAGCTGGATACCAACGTCTGCCCAGAACAGCTCTGGCCAGTAACGCTGTAACTGGGGCAGCAGCCGTCCCTGGGGCTCAGTTGAACCACAACTGGCAGCAGAGACTCTGCACCATCTCTACAGCTCACCAGCACCTGCAAGGTGTGAAATTTGAGTGTCAGTGCAGTGCGGCTCTGATCGATCCCTTCCTGCTGCACAGGATTCATGTCCATACATGCATCTGAAACCTCAGCTTCCCAAGACTTCTGGTTATACCCACCACGTGCTGCTTTGTCCAGTTCCTTCAGGATTTCCTTTAGGACTTCTGGTGACCGCTGGGAAGATCTTCCTATTTCAGCTTTAGCTTTATACTTTGCTCTTTGAGGACCTTAACAGAAAGTATAAAGTTAAATTTCTCAAGAATAACATACTGAAAACGAGCGCTTAGTCTGTGAAGTCAGTCAGGACTGACTACTCACCCCTAGGATGCCAGGTGAGCTCCAGCGCAGGACCCAGCCGAGAAGCTGGAAGAGCCCTCCCTGTACCCACATCTGCAACCAAACACCCACGAGAAGCTCCCATCATACATTGTGATATACACTGTCATACTGAATAGCAGAACATGTAAGGGGATCACAGAACAACATGGCACACACGATGCAGGCCTATATTCCCACACCTGCAAGAGACATCTTGCTCACATTTGGGCTTCGAGCTGGCAGCTCTCAAAGGAAGTAAAAAGCCATGACGTACCCGTGCGATCTCCCTGCGCGTCAGCCCTGGAACCCGGCTGGGAAGCTGGATAGCCATTGCGTCCAGCCACGTCTGTAAACAAACAGAACAGAGAAGCTCCTGTGAAATATTTCAATAGACTTCTTCAGATGTGAACGGCAATGAATGCAGTTCACACACAGGGTTGCTCCATGGCACTCGTCTCTCCCTGCCACTCAGGAGCACTGTGCAGACCGTTACTGGGTGCCTGGAACATGCCAGTTTAAAACAAACCATGTACAGAGCTGCCGGCAGAAAGGACTCCCTGGAGCCCACACCAGCTCTAAACTCAACCCCAACAAGCCCAATGGCTTTGCAGCAGGCACTGGAAGCAGCGCAGGGTCAGAAAGGCTGGGAAAGAATGTTTTGCAAGGCAGAGCGCCCCAGGCCACATCACTGAGCCTGACCCATTCCCTCTCTGCTCTTCTGCATGTCTAAGCATCAGCCAAGAAAATACTAACTTAAATTTCATATGAACAAATATTAAAACCTAAATGCCCGCTCATTCAAGTGACATACCTGTGGGGTTGCCCTGAGGCTCCCGGACAAGATCCGGCTGAGCAGTCGGGTGGCCATCGGCTACAGGCACAGCTGTAATCAAGCACGTTTCCATTAGAGGCTGTGATCTACCTCTTTCTCAGTGACCTGCAGTCACTGGAGGGGGGTCAGGTAATGACGTGGGACCCAGACATGGGTGGAGGTTTCCAAAGCTGCAGAGGGCCTGGGGGACCTGGGTTCACCCAAGGAGAGCACTGCCGGGCTAGAGCAGGAATGCTCCTGTTTTTCTGAGCAGACATCTCCCAAGGACGGACATCCCTGAGGCTGAAAGTCAGGATTCAGCCAGGGAGCGGCAGAGCCAGGGCCCGGGGCACAGCTGTGACCAGCGCGGGGAAGAAGTGCCCCTGCAGGCTATTACCTGGCCCCTGCGGTGCTGCTCTGGCCCCGACATGCAGGCCAGGGGAAGGCTGCTCTGGGGCAGGGCAGCACAGGGCCGGCTCTGGGGATGGTTCCTCACCCCGCGGTGCTGCTCTCGGCCCCACCGTTCACCTGGAAAATGCCTCTGCAGCGGCTGCAGCCCCCTGCACCTCCCCACGGGACATCTACCTCCCGCTGCCCATGAAGCTGGCCGCGGCTCATCCGGCCCAGCCCGGCCCCGCTGCTCTCACAGCCCTGCCACACCACGACCCCAGCCCCGCTGTCACCCCGAGGTGTGGTGGGTGCTGCGCCACGCTGCCAGCTCTGGGTGCTGGCCCTCGCCTGCCCACCTACCTAATCCCCGCGCTTGCCACGGAGCAGCCCCGACATCCCAGGCTTGCAGGGACACCACAAAGAGGATAAGGAGGCAGGCGGGGGTCATGGCCCCCCACGCCTGCACCATGCCGCCACTGCTGCTGCTGCTGCTGCTGCCGCTGCTGCTGCTGGCACTGCTGGAGCGGTGCCTGTGGCACAGCACTGCACATCACGGCGTGGCACAGCGGGGCTCTGTGACCTCACAGTCCTGCCTTCCCACCGCGGCCACGGCCCTGGGGCACTGCCCCTCCCCCACGTGTGTTGAGTTTTTGGGTTTAGATGAAATTAAGACCCCTTCAGCATCCTAGCTGTCTGCACATCAGCACACTCCCTGCCATCCTTAGGCGCTTTTGGCTACAGCTGCTTCTGTGCTTGCTGTTTGGCCACTGCTCTTCTGTGGATTTCTCTCTGCCTCGGACTCTGAGGACAATTATGTGGGATCCTCTGGGCTGAGGGGAGGGGAAAAAAAGAAACCCATATTATTTCCTATATGTAAATGCTACTGAGGCTACGGGCTGGCCAGACTTGTATGGAGAGCTTTAAACTAGATTTAGTGGGGGAGGAGGAGGAGAAAAGGAAGAACAGGAAGAACAGGAGGAAGACTAAAAGATCTTTCCTTTCCCACAGTGTTGCATATCTGGGGACTGATACAGCATCACTTGCCACCTAGTCAGTGAGAAGAAGTCCAATTCCTCTAAGCAGCTGCAGGTTGGTACCCACCAGCATTGGGTACATGATGCAGATAATAATTCAGCAGGCTGCTGAATGATTGTGAATTCATTTTCACAATCTTTTGGTAAATAACAAGCAAATTAAGCTTAGCGAGTCAGGAGGTAAACTCAAGCATTAATTTCATGTACGAGCAAGAAATTGGTAACTATGGGGAAATGATGTTCAAGGATACAGATAAGACGGTGGAAAACACAGCTTCAAGAAGTCATTCATCTACTGTCTTCGCTAACAACCCTAGAGTCCAGCATTATGGGGCCCATCTCTGCAACAGGGGCTATTTCCAATTTGAGCTACTCTTCAACACCAAATGGGAGGCTATAAATTGCCTCCCACAGGTGGAACTGCACCATCAGGAATCCTGCTGTATGACTGCCAGATAAAGTGACTTCAAAAGCTGGAGGTGGGAATCCAATTCCAGGTAAAAAAAAAAAATAATAAAAAAAAATCTTATCACTACTGCAATTCTTGATGTCCTCTGTTCATACCTGGAACATTTTATGTACCTACATCTCTTAACCACACTAGAGAACACGCTGAGGCAGGAAGGGTTGCAGATGTAGCTCATCGAGTCTAAACCACAGCTGCCTTTAAGGATGTATGGCCTCACTTTAGCTTTCATTGTGCAAAACAATCCCTAGTGTCACACTGATGCAGCCTGCTTTATTTCTGAGTGCAACAAGCCCTCAAATCCCACATTTGTGGTTTCATGAGCACAATTCTGCTGGATCAGTCCGTTCAAGAGAAAACAGGCTGCCTAGCAAGTATCTCAAAAGTTCCCAGGAAAGGATTAGTCTGAGAACTTGAGAAGCCATCTGACCTGGAAGGAGAAGTCCCTGAATCGGATGGGACAAAGACAGGCAACAGGACATTCTCTAGTCTCACGAGGCCGAGCTGTGTGCTGAAGAAAGGGCACTGTGACATGAGCTTCTGGTGGAGTCCTTGGTACCACAGGAGTGGCCCCCCCAGATCTCAGTTCAGGGATTTACTTGGTTTCAACCCCACCACGCCTCGTATCAGCAATGGGAAGACAGTGGATCTCAAGTAAAGGCAATGGGCTCTCACCCCGATCCAGATCCACAGTGGTCCGTCTTCTACATAGCCTGTGCAAGCCTATCCCTGGGAGCTTGGACTTCTCTGGCCCAAGGCTCAGCCTGTAGCTCTTTCTCGAGAAAGCAGTCCCAGCACCTCTCGTCATCATTCTTCACAGGCGTCAGTTCCACAGTGGACATCGGGCAGACTGACGCCTAGAACAAAGCTTGCTGGGGAGGATGCTGCCTTCAGACTTCTCCCTTTCTTGGAGGCTGAGGTACCTCGACTGAACAACAGGGATAAGCCAAAAAGTAGTCAGTGTCCTTGCGCTAACAAAATCACACAAGAGCCCAAAGGCAGATGCCTTCCCTGCTCTCAGTCCCACCTGTTCAACAGCTCAAAATCTTCCCAAAGCAGACAAATCAGCCTACCAGATAAGGCATGAAGCCACACACCAGCCAACAACATTGACCCCATGCCAGACAAAGGCACAGGCAGAACCAAGCAAGAAACTCACAGGCAACCTTTGCACCGAGTTTGAGCTAGAAGCACTAAGCTAGCACAGGACTACAGCAACCACCACTGCCAAACACGGCCCAAACTGTCAATGACATTGCAGTTTTACATGTGTCCTGGTGAGACGCTTCTGCCTTTCACTCCTACACTGCATTCTTTAGTACAGGAATAGGCGCCTGGTTAATCTTCTACTTAACAGGTTACTAGATTATTCAGCTATCCAAAACAGAGGGAGTGAGAGAGTGTCCTGGGTTCAGCTGCGATAGACTTAATTCTCACAGGACAGAGAGAAAGAGAGAAATGCAGATGAACTAAACTACAAAATAGTATCATTGACTACAAAGCAAAAGACCCAGAGACCAGCTGTTGCTTTTACAGGGACAAAAGCAGATGCAGGAAGAAGTACATGGAATTGTTTGCAGGTGAAAACCTAGCACGGGACTAAAGATTCATGATCTTACCCAGTGTTGCTAGAAGGCAAAGGATGCTATCAGAGCTACTCTGACGTGTGCCGAGACATTTAATAAATTCAAGCTGCTGTTTCCATCCAGCTTAAAAACGTTAACTTACATCTCTCTCCTGTTTCTGAACATCCAGATAGCGAACTATCACCACAAGCCTCGTTCACTAGACATTTTCTGACAAACTGCTTTGTGACAAAAAGCAACAAGACGATTCAACAGGAGCACAGGCTGTGCGAATTCAGTGCTTGCCAGCAACCTCCTACAGAGCAGAAACTAAGGTGATCCCAAGGAAAGTTAGAGACCTTGCGAAGTGATGCAAGTGCCACAGCAACTCCACTGGCAGAAAACCTCTTGAGCTTCAGCTGGACTTGGGAAGGGAGTTCCTAAAGCCTCCTTCAGACAAACCACCAGAACAGTAAAAAAAAACAGCCAGAAGAAACATACACAAACCAAAGGCCCCTATCCAAACCCTGAAAATGCAAACAAGTTAAAAAAGGAATCTCAAAAAAAAAAAAAAAAAAAAAAAAGACCACCCAGGACACAAGACAAGGCAAAAATAACATAACTCCAAGAACCCAGGGCCAACAAACCCACAGCCAGTCCGTAACAGTAACATGCTTTAATCCTAATGCGCTTAAACTCTGACATCCTGTAATCCTGCCATCCCATAGCCCTAGCACACTGCAATGCTAGCATACCATAACCTGAACTCATTGTAGCCCTAAGATATCACAAACGGAATACAAACTCCCTGGACATCTCTGCCAGAGCCTGCAGGTGGCCCCAGATCTCAGACATCATAACTTTGAAGTGGGAGTGGGACAGAGCTACCAGGACATCACCAGCATCCACCTTCACATCATCCATCACACTCCAAAAAAGTGCCTGGCTTAAATGCTCCATGGGAGAAAGGCACTCGGAGACGCTGAACCGGCCAACCATGGCCACGGGGCTTCAGCTCATCATTTCTGTGTCAGAGCCAGCAGGCAGATGACCCCGTCCTCCCTGTGAGACCCCTCAGGGCAGCCGTACCCGGCTCCAGGGGGCTAGATACGGCCTTGGCTCTAGGGGGAGATGCTGCCTGGGACCACGATCTCTCACGGGGGCACTGGGAAACCCTCCTCAGGCCTGGATGCCTGAGAAACATCTCTGCACTGCTCCGTATCTCACAAAACCAGGGGCAGAGGAAGGCTGCTTTGCTGGCCTCCGAGAGAACCAGCTCACCTGGGCTCCTCTGTGGCCACCGGGCGCCTTTGCTGTCAGGCAGCTCTCAGCGCTGCTCTGCAATCGGCTCTCACCTCCCTGAAGGACGCTCTCCAGCGCACGGTACATCTCCACTGGGTCTCCCTGGGGACAAAGATCAAAAGGGAGGGATGGGGTTTGCTTTGCCCCCATTCCCAGGCTGCCACAAGAGAAACCTGCCACCCCCTAAATCAGCTGTGGCATGTGGACACCATGCATGAGCTGCAGACGTGGACGGCAGTGGGGCTGTGGGGAGCAGGCAGGCTGTTCTGGGGTGCCCCCAGTGCTGGCAGAAAGCAGAGCTGGAGAGAACAGGGGGAAGCCCAGGGCAGCCAGCAGCTGGTGGTGGGGCCCAGCAGGAAGCAGTGCCACTGGCCCCGGCATGGTCCTGAGCCATCTCCCAATGGGTGAGTCTTTAACCCAGCCTAAAAAGAGGAAAAATTGACCAGAATTCAGCTGTACTCAAGTTTTTTGCAGGCAGCATGTTTTTTTGAGCCACCTGGTGCTGCCGTGCCTGGGGAACACTCCAGAAACAGGGCGGCTGCCTGTACTTGCAGGCAGGCGGTGGAGCGTGTGCAGCAGGAGCGAGTGGTGGTTGGTGCAGCTGTTGAATGGGTTCAGGCTTTAAATGTGTCCAGACTGGTATGCCTGGTTCCTTTTTCCTTGCAGTTTGTATTTAGAGCTTAAACAGTATTCTTTCTAAAAGCAAAAACATCAAGCAAAAAAAACCCAACCCAAAACCAGCTGGGTGAATTTCCCCCTTCCCCCCCCCAGCTGTCCTGTTTTGCCCTTAGTCCTGGCCACTATGCAAGGCAATGCTCATCACCAATATTAGGGCACAGGACTGGGACCAGGACAGGGCTTTGGCAGGCAGCACGTTCCTCGAGGCTCCCGGTAATGCAGTTCCTGGGGAGTGCTCAAGAAATGGGGGCAGTTGCCCAGAATTGCTATTTTTGGTCTCTCCCCATCACGCTCTGTCTGGCTCCCTGCCCCCACTTTTTATTTCCTCCCTTTCTCCACTATTTTCTTCTTTCTCTTTCTTTCTCTGTCTCACTCCCTGTCTGTATTTCCTCATTCCTCTCTCTCCTGCAGCCTGTCTCCTCGTTCCTGCCTGTATCCCCTGCTCAGCTGGCTGGGCCTTCTCTCTTCTCTCTGGGCCTCCATCCTGCTCCCCACCCCCTTCTGCTCCCCCGCCATCTTCATCCTGGAGACCACGGCTGTTCTGTCCTTCTCCCCCTCCTTGTCCTGATCCGCATCCCTCTGTTTCTCAGGCTCTCTGGGCTGTTTCCTGTCCTTCCCTTGCTCTCTGTCCCTGCCTCTCCCTTTCTTTCTCTCTTCCGTGCCTTTCTCCTCTCACCCTTCCCCTCCGTCCCTCTCTCCTGCTCCCTGTCCCACCTCTGTCCACCGCTCTGTCCCCCCTTCTCCTCCTCTTTCTCTTTCTCTCTTTCTTCTGACATAGAGAATGAACTGCTAATTGCTTAATGATTGTCTCTCTGTAACTTTACATACCAAAGACTGGTGTTCATCAAGGATTAAGCCTGTCAGAGACTGCTACTTGGGAGTGATGAGCAAGAAGGAACCATGAACAATCACAAAACTTAATTAAATGTTTGATGTATTTACGATCTTGTTAAGAAGGCACAAGTAGAGACCTTGCTTGAATAGATAGGGCCAGAAAAGAGAAGAACTCCTGCCTTTGTTCTCGACCTTGTAGATAATTTAGCTTAAACTAACCATATGGTTTTACACCACTAATGAGAACTTAGATAATAAGAGCACTAACGAGCACTGATGTATCAACATATGTAAAAGACCATACTGCGCAGAATCACCTGAGGCGGGTCAAATAGCGGACAAGACTATGGAAGACCACCAGAGACCTTCAATGCGCCTGCGTAAAAGACATCTGCATATGCTAATAGCTTCCCAGAAAACTAATGAATATGTACAACATTTCTCGGAAATCTAATGAATACCTATGTAGAACATGTACTTAACCTGCACAATTAGGCCCGACGGCACGCACGACTTTGGTGGGACTACCCCCCGTGCTGCCCAGCGCTGAATAAACATACCTACTTTACAATCTCACTGATTGTGGAGTCTGTTTTCCGCACGTCAGTTCTTCTTCTTCTTCTTCTCCTCCTCCTCCTCCTCCTCCTCCTCTTTGTCCTTGTCCTCGTCCTCGTCCTCGTCCTCATCCTCCCCGGGGCAGGCGGCCATGGGGCCTGTGGGGGGCGGGGCCCGGCCGGGGACGGTGTCCCTGCAGGGTCAGGCAGCAGGAAGGAGCGCCCCGGGGCATGCTGGGAGCTGTAGTCCTGGGGCACGGGGCTGCCGGGGGCCCTGGTGGTTCCCGGGGCATGCTGAATCCAGCGATTCAGTTTACAAGAAGCACAGCACCGTGTGAGCCCGCTGTGTATTTATAAAAACGGCTACAAATACTAAAGCTCTGCAGGGACCGCTGACCCACACAGAGGCTGTGTTTTCTGAAGAGGGAGTCTGTGTGAAACCCACAAACCCAGGACTGCGACCCCCCTCACCCTGCCCCTTCTCTCCTTCCCTCAGCCGGGCCCGGCTCCCACACCCCCACGCCCGCCCAAGGGCCTCGCTCGCCTCACGGGCAGCCCCAGCCCTCACCTCAGCCGGGCCGCAGCTGGAGCAGAGACTGCAGAGACCAACATGGCCGCCCGGCAGCCCCGTGCCCCAGGACTACAGCTCCCAGCATGCCCCGGGAACCACCAAGGCCCCCGGCAGCCCCGTGCCCCAGGACTACAGCTCCCAGCATGCCCCGGGAACCACCAGGGCCCCCGGCAGCCCCGTGCCCCAGGACTACAGCTCCCAGCATGCCCCGGGGCGCTCCTTCCTGCTGCCTGACCCTGCAGGGACACCGTCCCCGGCCCGGCCCCGGCCCCCGCAGGCCTCATGGCCGCCTGCCTGGGGGAGGACGAGGACGAGGGCGAGGGCGAGGACGAGGAGGAGGGGAAGGACAAAGGGGCAGGACGATGAAGCCCCGTGGGGCAGGAACCTGTGAGTCAGGTTCCCTTCTGCACTCAGCATGAAAGGCCTTGTGAGATATTGTCCTGACACAAAGAACCCCAAACATTCATGAAATGCAAATCAGACCCATACCTCCAATCCCACATGTAATGAGGTAAGAGAGATTTTACAATAGCCAATATATTTTCAGCCTGTATCTCAAGATAAGATGATAGCTTTTTCACAGACTTTGAGCAATACAAAAACCAGGACTAAAACACCCTACCAAACACCACAAGATCCAAGATAGAAATCACAATTTTTGCTGGGTAACATCAGCACCACCTTTTTTCTTTCCTTCTTGAAAGACTTCCATTCCTCTACCGATTTTAGTATTTTCCCGTGAAACAAAAGTGTTCTAGATGCTTGTCTTATAAAAAGGCTTTAGTGAATAACTCTAGTTTTAAAGATTACAACCAAATGATCTTTTTCTTCTTTCCTGCTGAGATTCCTGACTTTTGTAAGCCTCTGGATTTCACCTCTACTGCAGGAGAACAATGCTTATGAATTTTTAAAATGTGAAATGCAAGTACAAGATGAATAGAATTTTGAACACACACTATTACACTATGAGCGATTACCCACAAAAAGTAGGGAACACATACAAATGCTTAGGCGTTTAAGATGATTGCTACCCCTGTCTCACAAAGCCGTTTTTTTCCTGCTGCTTTATTCCACATTCCCTTGGTTGTAAGTTAGTTCGGTGCATCCTTCTTTGCACTGTAGCTGTTTTCTTCCTTCAGAAATGAAGGGGAAAAACCTATGTATGTTCTTTCTGTTTATCCATCGGTAACATACCTATAGCTCCTCTGCTAATTTTTTTTAAACTTTTTGTGCCTTGAATTCACTTAAAGTGTATATTCCATATAAACCCCATTTTCCCTTTATAAACTATAAATAACTGCTATATCAAATCTTGTTGACTGGATATATGGATTTCTGATATTTTGGTTTATGAAACAAAAGCAGCCACCTGAAAACTTCACAGTGTTTCATGTCTAATTGCCTGAGTTATTTAACTGTCACCTCACTTCACTTGCTTCAGGAATGATACGTGAGGATGTACTTACTGATTAAAATGACAATTAAGGTAGGTTACCATCACATATCTGTACGAAACTTTGAACATGCTGTGTTTCTCAGCTTTTACAAATGCTGCTATATTTACATGCAACATAGCTGAAATTTGACCATGAAAAATGTATCCCTCACACATAACAATACAAAGTGTTGAGTGAGGCACATTAAAACAAAGATGTGTTCACCTAATTCTAACGTCTTTATAGTTTAAAAATCACCTACTAAAAAGCTATGAATGTTTTGCCTGTGAATACAAGAATTAGCTGCTTTTTTTTCCTCCAAAGAAAGCAACAGGCCTGCCTGCCAGTTTCCCGGCAGTTGCAGTTGGTATTTGAACAAGCTTTCTCCTTCTGAATACAAAAGAACAATTAACTTGAAATCTAGAAGTGAGACTAGAGTAAGGGGGTATATACCCACTACAATCTATTGCAAAGCCATCTGCAAGGTTCCACATGAGATGATTGTTTTGTACAGAACAAAAAATAAATAAACAAAAAAGCACACGCAGCATTCACTTCACCTCCAGGCTTCTAAGTGAAAAGATGTATGTAACCTGGGATGCAGTGAACTATCTAAGGGAAATCGGGCCTGATAATCAACCTCTTTCATGTTTGTCTTACAAAAGCAAGGCTTATCTTTCTATTTGTTTGACAGACCCCAATTAGAATGAGTCCCGATTTTAACATGAGTTCTGCAGAACAAAACTCCAGGTAGTTGGGTGTTTGTATTGCAATTCTCACTCCAGATCAGCCCTCTTCTATTTATTGAGGAGCAGGTGCTGAGAGAGAAAGCAAAATGTATTGCCTTGTTTGGAACAACAACATCGTCCTTAGCAATGATGTACCTTCATGAGTAAATTGACTCATGTGGGTAACTTCTAACTTGGCTGCATAATTATGCAAGCAACTTCATGGGATTAGTGGCATAAGTAAGTGCTCACTAGAGTAACAAAAAGGGCTTCATACATTAACATTGTTTTTCTTTCCCTTCAATGTAAGGCTCCTGTAACTTGTAATGCAACACAACAACAAGCAAACATCAAGAAAAAAAACCAAAACAAACAGAAAACCCCAAATATGGGCTAACTTAACAGAGCATGCAGGCAGTAAAACTTCTTACTCAGAATCATCCTGGCAAGACGGCCATTCTGTAGGATGAGCTAGCATGAACTGTCCAAAGAGTAACCGCAGTGTGCACTGTTGCTATCCTAGCAGGAACTCTGCTGCACACAGTGAATTTTTCCTGCTGGAAAATGTCAGTTGTATCCCAAAACATTGTGTTTTCATTTTGTTTTTTTCCTTCATGGATGTGTAAGTACTTTACCAAAAAAAACCTGTACTCAGTAGTTTATCGTATTTAGTTCACATCCCACATTTCTCATGTCGTTAGAGCTTATGGGACTGTTATTTACTCACAAAAGCCTACTGAAGTGATGTTAACCTGTACACTGTAGTGCATTGCTTCTACTTCTGAAGACAAAGTCCAAATAAAAGGCAGGAATGCCCTTCATTGCAGAGGAAAAAATACAGCTGCCACAGTGATTCCTTCTGTTGCTCCTGATGCTGTATATATTAACATCAACATCTGCTGACATTGGCAAAGAGCAACATGGAACTAGACTTACCATCAAGAAATCATGTTTTTGTGTGATAAATAGGCAGCAGCAGCTGTTTTTACAGCTGGGAGATTTCATCTAACTGCGGGACCAGACACAGTCACTTCTTGGACATTCCAGATTGTCTTGAACAGTGCTAGAATGAACAGAGAACAGAAAGAAATGCTGAAATTGCAACTTTTCTTATGGTAAGTTGCAGTAGTATTGGCATTCTTCTGAGTCTTCTTCCACGTGCTGCCCAATTCTTTTTTTGTGTGCTGTACTATGAGAATGTCTTCAAGGCACCTTGATAAAGGACATGCTCAGGACTACACTTCTCTCAGATTCTGTGCTTGACTGCTTCCTCTGTGTTCCCGACCAGTTAAGTTCTCAAGGTTATACCCCAGCTTCATCCCACTGGCCCAGAATAGGAGAACCACAAATTACAGTAACTTTTCTGGGTATGACGGGAACAGGCAGCCCCACGCTCACCGTGCAGCTCATCTCCACACATTTTCTTGACACGCTTTTCTGACTGCAGCACCATGAGCGCTTGGAAAGCCTCTCCTGCTTGTTTTGCCTGCCAACAAACCACTTCAAAGACTTCAGCCCTCTGTTGTCTGCTCACATGCTACCCCACGGGATGGCCACGTGCTTGTACCTGTAATGCACTCACAGAAGAGGATCGAGAGGGCTGTGAAAGTGGTACCAGCTGCAGGTGAAATGACTTATGTAAGGGATTTTTCTATTTGGAGAAGATCATAAAACAATAATATTTTGGGCTACCAATAAAAAGACAGTTTTGTGATAAAATAGGAAGTTTTAGGCTCCCTTCCTCCCTCCAAACAGTGAGCAGCAGCCTCTAGACAGGAGCATGGAATAGTCCTGACCAGAGTCAGCATTGCATCACATGGACCTGGTCTAAAATAGCTCTAACAAAATCCCAGCCTCAGAGGAGAAAGCAGCAGCAGCAGCAAAGATAAATCCTGTGATTATAACCAGAGTGAGGTTGTAAAGTCAGTATCTCTCTTCAGGAAAGTGACCATTAAGACTATGGCTTCAGTTTCTGTCCTGGGGCCTTTTCAAGCTGGTTAGGTCATTGTTTCAGAAGTTTGAGGTTTATTCAGGAAGAGATCAATTCACGAATGGATCATATATTTTAGCTGATCAAGAGAATAAGTGGCACATGGCTATGTCTGTTAGTGTGTGAGCCCATGTCCGTAGAAGCCCCGTCGACAGCTTCACCAAGATTACCTTCTCACAAGGCCATTCTTCAATGACCTTCAGACGGTTCAAAATACACAGCCTATCTTAATGCCACTATCCAGGAGAGGATGTTTGTCCCAGCTAGTGTTGCATGGTCTGAGAGCTGTCTTTCTCAGGGACGAATCGTCTAGGGTGAAAGTGGTTTTCGTCTTAATGAGGGCAGAGCAAAAGTGTGATGCTGCACAGACTCTCCCTCTCGTGGGGAGGGAGGTCCATATTGGTGTCTGGGTCCAGACCATGACATTCCCTTTCTCTTGCAGTGTGAAGTGTTGAGGCACACAGAGCAATGCAGAAAGCACAAAACACCAAGTTACCGTTACCAAGTTGGAAACTGTATCTGCACCCTATCAGCATGGTCATCTTCTTTCTCACTGTCCCATGCCAAGAGAGAGCCTCCCCAATTTGACCACTGCTTTGGCTAGAGAAAACCCACACAATTCTAATCCTCATCGCAGTGGCACAGGGAGATGTGCATGAAGGGCGGGAATGGGAAGGGTGCTACATAGACAAGCAAGGGGAATCCAGGGATAGCCACACACTTGTGACTAAGACACAGTGGCTTAGGGAAATGCACAGTTCTGGGGCATGAAGGTCCTAGCAAGAAAGACTGCAGAAGTCCCAAGCCCTTCCCCTCTGCTCTGTCGAGCCCTGGGCTCCCCAGTGCCAGGCAGAGACGGCCATATTGGAAAGAACTCTCCCCCCAGTGCCCCTCCCACTTTCCGTTGGGCTTAGAATGTTGGTCGTTGGGCTTAGAATGTTGGTCGTTGGGCTCAGAATGTTGGTCGCTGGGCTCGGAATGTTGGTCAGTTGGAGCCCACGGCCGCCAGAGACAGCAGCACGGAGCTGTGCTGGCACGCAGGAGCACTGGGAGGAGGCAGGATCTGACCGAGCGGCACCGAACCGGCACCGGCACCTCGCCTCCCATCCCCGCTGTCGCCGACTGGCCCGCGTCCTCGGTCCACGGCGAGGGTCCTCCTCTCCCGGGCAGGATGGGCCAGGCCAACTGCTGCTGCGGCTCCAGGTGAGCTCTCCCTGTGCCTCGGGGGCACGGCCGGGACCCGCGGTGGCAGCGGCCTTTCTCATGCCCGCCGCTCTCTGCTCTGCAGGGAGGCTCTCGCCGACGCCGAGGCGGTGCTGAGCGCGGACGTGCGGCTGACCCGGGGCCGCAAGAGGAGCGAGAGACGCCTTCTCCTCCTCCAGGAGGAACTGGTGATCGCCAAGTTGCAGTAAGACCCTCAGAGCCCAGCTGCCTTTCCCCCAGCCCTGGCCCTGGCCCCAGCCCCGGGACACCCCGGCCCCAGCCCCAGGCCCCGGCCCCTTGGTGCTGGATGCGCCCATCGATGTCTGTCCCAAGGGCAGGTGGGGGACAGGGCTCGGCCCGGGGGGACCCCGAGGAGGACACCCCCAGCTCACCGCCTGCCTCTCCTCTCTGCTCTCTGCAGACGCGGCACCAGCCTGCGCCCACAGCTCCGCCTGGCCCTGGACCAGCTGTGGGTGCTGAGCGGCGGAAAGGAGGCGGCGGGGGACGAGGAAGAGGAGAAAGGCGGCGATGAGGACAGGACCTCCATCCTTCTCGTCTGGCCCAGCGGCTCCTGCATCGCCACTTTCGGGTGAGTGCCACGGCCAGGCGGGAGACGTTCCCAAGCACACCCGCACCATCGTGAGAACGGCCTCTGCCCTGCGTCCAGAGCCTGGGCAGGGATCGAGCAGCATGCCGGCAGGGAGGGATGGGGGCATGGGCAGGTCCCGCATCCCCTTTGGGTCCCCAGAAGGGGAGGGCGAAAGCAGCTGCTCTGGCAGGACACGGGGAGCCAGGGCTCGGGCAGCGCCTCTGTCCTGCCCCACGGGGCTTCGTCCCGCTCTGGCGTCCTTCCCCACGGGGCAGGGCTGCGCAGGCGCCCGCCTCTGCCCACGGGCTGGGGGGCAGCGGGGCCTGACGCTGGTTCTCCTCTCTTTCTGCAGCTCCCGGGCGCTGAAGGAGCTGTGGGTGGGCACGCTCCTGGGGTAAGCCGCGGGGATGCTGCAGGTGCAGCCGGACGGGGGAACGCAGCTCCTCAGCTGGGGAGAGGTGCCCCCGTGGCTGCCGGCAGCTCTCGCTCGGGCAGAGCTGCCGCAGGAGGGAGAAGAGGCAGCTTGGGGCTCAGCCAGCTCTCTCCCTGTCCCTTCCCGGTGCACAGGATACCAGAAGGAGCCAAGAGAGCCCGGGTGACGCCTGTCCCGTCCATCAGGCTCCTGGAGAAGGAGCTGGGCCGCCGCCACACCGTGAGTGCCTGCCCGGTCTGGGCTCTGCCCCCGAGCCCTGGTCCTCCAGCCGAGCGAGCGGCAGAGGCATCGCTGCTCACCTGCCTCCGCTCCTTCTCTCTTGCCCAGTGGAGGACATTAAGCGCCGGGAGCCTGGAGAGGCTGATGGAGGGCCAGGCCGAGGTGAGAAGGGCTGCCTTTCGCCTGCCTCTGGCTGTGCCGGCACGTGCGGCCAGTGGGGTGAGGGATGGAGGGAAGGGTGGTGCCGCTCGGGGAGCGGAGAGGGTTGGGGAGCCGCCGGGAATGCCGGCACATCCTGGCCGGCGGTGCTGGGGGGAAACCTGCCCCGCGGGGCAGAGAGCCCGGGAGGGCAGAGGGTCCCGGCTCTGCCACGCTCAGGCTGCCGGTGCCGGCTGGCAGCTCGCCGGCGGCCCTTTGCACCGCGGGGCTGCTCTCTGAGCGCAGCCTGGTTCTTGCAGGCTGGTCCCAAGCAAGGGCCTCCGACGGTCCCGCCGAGCAGCGGAGGGGGACTTTGCCACGCACCGGGTGAGTTTCGGGAAGAACGGTAAGCTCCTGCAAGCGCTGGAGCTGTGCTCACTTGTCCCTCGAGTGTCGCCATGCAGGTTGGGCAGCCCGAGGCAGGATGTCACCTCCAGGAGGAAGGAAGGACGGACACCCGCTGGGCAGCGGCCGCTGGACGTGGTTCTGCGGGGACACGGAGCCTCTGCTGCTGCCCACAGCTTGGAGGAGGACAGGGCGAGGGCTGGGCCAGGCTCTCCTCTCCTGGTGGCATGCCGGCTCTCAGGAGCCTCCCAACTGGAGCTGCTGAGCCGGAGCTCGGAGGTCCAGCTGCTGGCTCCCTGCCCGTCCTGCTGCACCGCTCAGCACCACGCTGCGGGCAGGGCAGGCCCCGGGAGCGCTGGCCTGGCGGTCTCCGTTGACGGGCTCTTGCTCGGCTTTCCTTTGCAGCAGGAGGGAGCAGCAGCAGCAGGAGGAGGAGGATGGGGCTGCCCTGGCCCTTTGCTCGTCGGAGGACCCCGGCCGCTGCCCAGGCGCCAGGGCAGGTGGGCTCTGGCTGCAGCAGGGCGCTCTTTGGCCAGCCCCTGGCAGCCCTCTGCGGGGAGGACGGCTCCCTGCCCCGGCCCATCCAGGTAAGCCAGCCTGGCCGGGGGCGTCCCCAGCCCTCCAGATGCTCCCTAGAGGCGGTGGGAGCCCTCCCTCCGGCTGCTCCACAGGGCGTCCCCAGGAGCTGCGGGGATGGTGGCTTGGGCTCTTCACCCCCAGCAAGGAGCTCGCTCTGGGGCAGTGCTCTGGCCACCGCTGTCGGAAGGCAGCTCCTCGGCCAAGCAACTGTCCTCCTGCCTCTCCTGCAGGAGCTGCTGGCTGTCCTGCGCCGGGAAGGACCGTCGACGGAGGGGATATTCCGCAAAGCTGCCAGCGGGACGGAACTTCGGGAGCTGCGGGAGGCCCTGGACCGCGACGCCGATGTCGACCTGGGCAACCAGCCTGCACTCCTGCTGGCCGCCGTCTTGAAGGTGAGCGCTTCTGACCTGCGGCTGGAGGAGCTCCTGGCCGGCCTGGAAACTTCAAAGGCTCACCCAGAGCCCTTGGCATTGCAGGACTTCCTCCGAAGCATCCCCGACAAGCTGCTGGTGACCCACCTCTACGAGGACTGGATGGCAGCCATGGAGAGGACCAGCAAGGAGGAGAAGGTCTCCGAGCTGAAAGCGTAAGTGTGGGCAGCAGCCTGCCTGTTGAGCAGGAGCCCTGGCCGCTGGCTGAGAGCACCTGGAAAGCTGGGCAACTCAGCCGCTGGCTCCCCCCTGCCTTGGACAACAGGCCTGGGCAAAATCTGCTTTGTCAACCTAGTGTCCCTGTTCCCTCAGGGTGGCCGAGAAGTTGCCTGCAGCCAACCTCTTCCTCCTCAAGCGGCTGCTGTCCCTCCTCCAGCACATCGGCCGCAACGCAGCCACCAGCAGGATGAGCTGCAGCAACCTGGCCATCTGCCTTGGGCCAAACCTGCTGAGCCCACCCGACGAGGACCTGCTCCCGCTCCAGGCCATGCTGGAGGTGACCGAGAAGGTGCGCTGTGTTGGCAAGCCGGCTGCAGCCTTGCCGGCCTATCCGAGCTTGGCTGCTCAGAGGTCCCTGGCTGCCTCCTCCCTTGAGCAAATGCCGGTGGGGTGGCTGCCTGCAAAGGCAGCCCCGCAGCCACAGCCATCTGTGCAGAGGCAAGGGTCGGGAGTGGGAAAGGCTGCTTGGGACAACTTCAGGCAGCTGGGTTGAGAGCAAGGGTTTGATGTGTGCAGGTGAACACGCTGGCGCTGTTTATGATTGAAAATTGCGGCGACATTGTTGGGGAGGAGGTGGCTGGCCGCTCCTGTCCATCAGCTGGGGAGTCGCCAGCCCCCACGGACGGAGCCACAGGTATGAGGAGGAACTCAGGGCTGTCCCAGGCTGGGGCTCGGGATACCAGAAACCTCAACGTCAAGAAGAAAACCGGTGTAGGGCTTGGGGTGGGTTTTGCTTTAGGTGTGCTACTTCCAAGGCGTCACTGCTGCACATGGTTTTGCTTTCTAGACCTGTGTTTGGAAGAGCAAAGTGGCCCTGCAGGCAGAGGAGACCAGGGCCACCAGGCAGAAGCCATTCTGCATGCATCCCCCTCTCTGGGTGTCCTCAAAGGAGCTGGGGGAGACATGGTGGCGGAGTCCAAAACGACAGAGGTATGTCAGCTCTGCTCCACAAGCACCGTGACAGTGTCTCTCGGGTAGGAGGGTAGTTTCTGAGGAGGCCAAGTAGCTGCTGGGCCTCCTCCGGCCAGACGATGGCTTGTGTGTTTGGGGTTCCTCCTCCTCCCCCACGGAATCATACGTTGTATGGAAAACTGGAAAGGTCCTTTCTCAAATGCATTAAGCATGTGCTTAATCCAACCAAATACCTACAAAAAGACAGCGGGGAGTAGCTGTCAACTTGAGAGGGCTTTTGCTCGGATCCTACTTCATCACAGTTTCATCAAGTCTGTTTTGGGGCAGGTGGACTGTGCAAAATGTGGATGGATGATGCAAAGCAGCATCTTCCCCAGAGAGCTAAGGTGGTAATTTGGCAAGCAGTCCCTTACTACTCCAGGCCGTCCCTTGCCACCCCTGAACTCCAACAATTCTGGTTTAGGCACCTCCAGCTTTGCCTCCAGCCACCCTCGAGAGCACGGCAGAGCCCCTGCTACGCCCGCAACAACTGGGCAGCCTTTCAGAGGAAAGAAGGTAAAACGAGTCACTTTGGGTTAAAATCAGAACTGTCTCCGCTGGATCGTGGCCTTACCTATCTAAGCACACTGTGGGATGGAAAGGTTTGCAGGCTCTCCTCGGGACAAGGAAAAGAGAAGGAACCGAAGGAGGAAACAGGCCTGGGGAGATGAAAGCTGTGCAGAAAAAAAGAAGAGGAAGAGAGAAAACGTATTGGGGGATCGCAAACGGAAAAGATGCAGGAAGGTCCGGCAGGTCGAGAAGCCCAGGTGTGTACCAGGCTCTGCTGCTGCGCAGGGTCTGGCAAGAACCCCGTGGCCGCTCCCCAGGGGCTCCCCATCGAGCCCTGCTGCGTGGCACAGGGGCCCTGTGCATCTCTGCGTGCGCACAGCTCTCTAAGGGCATTCCCCGTGGGGATAAGGCGCCAGAGCCCTCCCCTCGGCAATGCCAGCCGTAGCTCGCTCTCTTCTGGGCTATGAGCAATTCCTCGTCAACGGTGTTCCCCAGAGAGAGGGCAACCAAACCCTGCCTCTTCCTGCCGCTGTGCATTCAGCAGCGCTCTCTGACTCTGTCCTTGTAGGTGCCGTTTTCCTGTTACTGGCTGAACCCCTGTGAGTCCTGGGCCCACCCCCCACTGCAGTTGATGTTCTCAATAAAATGATATTTTCTCTCTTCTGAGTGTGTCTGCCATCGGCTGCTCTGGAGCGGGGAGCTGCTGTTTGGGGATGACCCCTCGGGGAGGAGTTTGGGATCGTGCCTTGTCCCAGCATCCTTGCCGGCGGGCACGAGGGCTGAGTTCAGGTGCTTCAGGAGTGAAAGCAAGGCACAGAGTTGCACAGGAGGGTGGAGGTTGGAAGGGACCCGTGGAGCTGCAACTGGTTACCCAGCTCCTGCTCAGATTTTGGCTAATGCTCATCTTGTGCTAAGGCCTGCCGTATGCTTGGAGCCGTGCCATTATCTCAGGTAGAGGGCAACATGTAGGTACAGCAGGTTGGCCAAGAAGGGCTGAAGCTCCTTATGCAACCATGGTCACCTGCAGCTTGTTGTCCCCTGTGGCTGTCATCCTTGCATACCGATTGTCTGGTAGTTTCTTCAGAACCCCCTCGCTCACGCCGATGGTATAAACCAAACTTCCACACTGGGCACTGTAAATACTCCTCTCAAATGATGCACCTCTTATTGATCACAGAGAGCAACGACAGGAAGATTTGATTCAGTTTGCACAGAATAACTCAACTAAATATTCTGTTGTCTATGGAAATGTAATTTTAAAAAGGGGCTTAAAAAACCCAAGCTCTTGGGAACTGCACTAGGTTCTTTCCCCTTGAGAGGAACAGCAATGCTCCACACTTGAAGTGAACCACTGACAGGGTGCATTTTCATGTTAATTGTCGCAGACACTGGCAATAGGAGACAAAGCACTGTAAATTTCACTCCTTTCCTGCCTTTAAGAACTTAACAGTGATAGTCAGACATGGCAAGGGGGAAAAAGTATGTAGCAGAAACAGAGCTAAGAGGGTGCTGAGGGCTGGGGACCTCCAAAGTCTAGGCTTGTGCTTTTGCACATCCACTCAAGCTAGTGCTGGCTGAATACAAAACACAGGTGCTGTGATTCTCTGGCATTCCATACCCGTTGTGCATTTTGTATGAGGGGCTTCGAAAACAAGAATTAAGGGAGAGAGTCTCTGGCATGAAGGTGGAGAATTGATGTATGAATACAGCTTTCCCTTGAGAAAGAAAAAATGACTGTTGCCCATGACAAGCAAGCAGAAGGATGCACCTGGTACACTATTAGGAGACGGGTACATGGGATAAAATGAGACTAGATATATGTGAGACTTTGAATAAGATGGAGAATCCAGTGATGGGTGGAGCAGTTGCAGAGGGAGACCTTCATAGCAGCATTTTGCACAATATTACATGTGAAGACAAGGAGAAAGCGGGGGACAGGGTTGATTTTCTTCCATGGTTTTGGGGTTCTTTTTGGTCTTTGCATCTGGGGGTCTGTTGAAACCTCTGTGTCTGAACATGGAGAGATTGTCATTGAAATGCTGTATACCTTTGAGGGCAACCCAAAGCATAGCCTTATACTTACATATCTGGCACAAAGCATAGAAATAACAGACTTTGAGAATGGCCATAGTAACCAGACAAGATGCAAAGAGTTTCTAAATCCCAGTAGCCCAATGGATAATAAAGCTGGAGGCAGGTTCATGCTGTCATTTGTATTCACAGCCTGAATACTACAGAGAGACCATTTCTTGCACCTGGACTTCAGAACAGACCCACTATAAAGACACAGCTGGAAGTTAACAAATAGATGTGATCTCTTATCACCTTAATAGCTGAGATGAGTCAGTTTGAGTTTTCATTTTCTCCAAATAATACGCAGCAATCTACGGGAGGAAGTGAAAACTGCAAAAATGAGTAAGGAAAGATTGTTTGCTCTTTCTTATACACGGGAATTAGCAGGCAACACATGAAATTATGGATCACAATAAATGAAAAGAAGAACATCTGCGCACAATACATAATTAAATTGTGCACCTCCTTGCCACAGGATGTTTTGGATAGCACAAGTATGAATGGGTTGAAGAAGCAATTAGGCAGAATCAGGGAAGGAAGGTCTCTCATGGGCCATTAAGCTCTAGGAAGCAGGAACAGCCTCCAGAAATCCCTGAACCAGTGACTGTCAGTATAGAGGGTACAGCAGGGGAAGGAGCATGCTATGCTTGTTGCATTTCTTATGCTTTTTTTCCTACACATCTTTCACTGTTCAGATGCAGAGACAGGACGCTGAGCTGAACGAACCTTTGGTATGACCCCGTGTGGCTATTCTCATGAATTATACAAGACACAGTCCCATACGTGCTATGGATGCAATTCACATTCACGCAGAGCACTGCCTTATGGCCTTGCAAATTCTGCTGAATATTTACGGTGAGAATTTAAGCAGAACCCATGTGGCTGAGTTCATGCATACACGTGATCCCATTTCACCCTATCTGAAATTCCATACTGCCTCCTCTGCGACGGGTTTTTGGCTTGGGTGCAATTTGATATGCAATTAGTCAAACATCTTCTCCTGCGATATCTGTCCTGTTGTGAACAATTAGCGCTGCATAAGGGAATACATTCTGAGGCTTGAATCCCAGGGATTCCTGTCAATTTGCACTGACAGCATGCTTCCAAGGAAGGAGCTGACAGGTCCAGCTGGAATTGAGTATTAGCAGCCACAGAGGCGGCCACACACCAGCCCACAGACGGTCCACTTCTTGCTCACATTCTTAGCTTTGCCTGCCTTGAGCGTCCTTTTGTTTGTATATAGACGTTATGCAAGCTAAGGAATGTGTTTGAATTTCCAGAAACGAACTTCCTAATGTTTCAGCTATGGGCTAAGACCACAATCAGAGTTCTTTGATATTTTAATGTGCAACCCATGGGAAGGAAATCATCGGGTTCTTAGTTATACACAGGATGGCTTCTTCTTGTCAGAGAAGAGGGGACCAGCAGGTAGGAGGCTGACCTGGTGTTGTTCCCAGGATGGCCAGGTTGCCTGAGAGCAAACTCCACCTGAAGAAGGGACAACCTGACTTTGCAAGGAAGATCAGTTTGCTTCTAACAGTGGTTCTTCAAAAAATCCTGCTTCATGGTGATGAGCACAATAAGAGCTTTAATTTAACACATTCTATGTTGCTATTGAGCAGTATGCTCAGATAGGAACAGGCCATGAGATCTGCTGAGTGAAAACACAGCCTCTCTTTTTGATTATCTAAAAAATGAGACCTGATATTTCACTTAGCATGGGAAACTGCTTTGACTTTTGACTTCTTTTTTTTTAAATAGAATTGTAATGTACAGAGATATTTTGAAATAAAGATGGAGTCTGTTGCACTCAGAAATGCATCTCTCTGTTCCCATTAGTTACTTCTTTCGTGTTTATTTTTTCCCCAGGCTTTCCAAGCATATGTAAAGTAATTCAGCAGTTCAGTTCTGCTGTTTGTTAGGAATCCATCTGGCAAGTAGTCTGGATGCAAGAAGTTAAAGCTAATGCATTTCATCTCATGGGCAAAGAGCGTGCACAGTCTGTTGCTGCAGCTCAGCTGCCACGCACTACCTAGGTAAACCACAATAGCTTGATTGTACAGACACCAGCTTAAACAAGGCTTCAGGCAGCCTCTGCCAGCTTAAGAGCCAGGACTGACGTCTCCCCCAGTTGCCAAAGCAAGGACTGGTTTTAAGTAGTGCCGTTCCATCTGTGCACAGAGAGCTTATGCTGTCCAGCTCATCCATTTTCTGTAGATCATGAACAAATATGTGGAAGGTCTCAGGGTGAAAGCTGCGCCCCCTGCTCTTCACACTCTGCCTCTCCCTTTCCAGTCTCTGGTACTGAAAGCTGCCCACAAATGTAGCAGTCATAATTCACAGCAAAATCCCTTTAAATGGCCCACTGGGTTATATATTTGGCAAATTTCCACTGGTTGGTGGAAGTTTGAAGAAGCCTAGTATCTACAGCAGAAATACAACCAAAATGGAGAGATGATTGTGGATTATTACTGGATTTATATACAGTGCTAATTCTTGTGAGGATTTTGCAGTTTTGCTGAAATCTGTAGCGGTAGATGAGGCAGATTAAAATACTTCAGAAGCTTACTCCCCAAACAGAAAATGTGTTGCACAATGTCATTACCAAAAAGAAAATAACTCTTCGTTACTGTTATAAATCACACTAAAACAATTTCCTCCCTCGTTTGGGTATGCTGTATTTCAAAAGTAAGTGTGACAAGATGTGGTTTTTGGTGTCAGATTAAGTTTACCTGATTACTGATTAAATAAAATTTAAAAAATGCTGAATTCATCTGTATTTGGAGTATCTGTTCTTGTACTTCCTCCATACCTCCATACCATGTAGAACACCTGATAAAGTTGAGACAGCATCCCTTGCCACCTAAGAGAAAGCTGAGGTGTTTCAAGCCACAAATGCATACAAAGGCTTTGAGAAGTATCGGTTTCCTCAATTTTTCCATGGGATCCAGTCATTTTACCTCAATCTTCACTCCATTTCCAATTAGGCTTATGTGGTGTACTGTGTGCATAATTGTATCTGTGACACAGGAAACATGCTGAGTTTTAAGATGTACAAGGACATATGTATATATAGTTATTTTCATTAAGGTAGCTGAGTTATAAGGCATTATGTCTAGTAAGGCACCAATTAAGCTGTAGAGTGGATTGTTTTAGGAAGTGCTGGACGTGCGAGAGGAACTCAGCTTTTGTATTTCCTGTAGAGAATAAGGCACAATTGATAACATATTGCCTAGTTGGCATTTTTTCTGAGAAAGTCCCTTTTCAACTGAGTATAAGAAATCAAGCTTAAACTTGCAATATAAATGAATGAGCTAGGCAGGAAGAAGAGTGAAGTCCCTAGAAGAATCCTTCAACCCTCTGTTTCGATTTAATCTAAAGCCCAGGGTACGTTTATGTATGTGAATGTGTTCATGTGGTGTGTAGGCTCTGTCCTTCATCACAGCTCCTTTCTGAGTGGCACATGGAGTACGTGGAGTTGTGCTTACTCAGGCAAGCCTAATCCTAGCGTAGCAAAACATTCGGGTTGCTCCTCCAGGAGACTGCTTCGACGAGGGATAATAAGTGACATTGGTCCTTCTCTTAATGGCTGAGTAATATCTGGGCTAAGGGGGAAGTTGCCTGTCCCTTCTTAAGACAGCTACTAAACATGAGGTTGGCATTTATCCTTTTAAACTATTGTATCCAAGTCCTTTAGCCTTTTATTTAATCTTAACTTTAACAAAACAGTATAAAGTTATCATTTCTATAACCGTGCCTAGTTTCAACATGATGCTGATAGGGCACAAGATGCTGCATTTTATGAGAGCAGTAGGTCTAAATGCGTGGAGGACCGGCGTGCTTTGTGAGTGGCAGAGATCTTCAGGTCAAGCCATACGCTTCACACCACGTAGCGGTATCTCAGTGTGGGAATTCGTAACTACCTGCGGAGGTCACTCCTGCCTGATGTGTGATGATTGATGCGTCTTTGGTGAGCAGCATGTGGGCTACGAAATGTCTTGAGTCAGAAATCAGGAGCAGAGATACTTCTTTTCATACTGGGAACAAGTATTTCTTAACAGTAAGACAGATCAGATCAATGCCAGCCTCTCTGTTTTTAGGTACAGTGACACACTCACAGAAAACTAATTGCAGGTGAAGAAATTCCAGAAGGTAGCAGTGGGGTTTTTTCCAGGAACATAAAAAATTAATTAAAAGCTGGAAATTTTCAGGCCATGGTTCGGGCGGACTATGTAAGAGATGACCAAGTGTGGCAAGATGCTTTCTTGTCTTTGGATTTTATAGCCTAAACTCAAAAGGCCTCATGGAGAACAACCCTCAGAATGAAAAGCAGCTGGGCCTGGCAAAGGATAAATTAAATAAGCGGGGCTTTGAGAAGGGGTTTAAAAGACAACTGGACACGAATGGGGAAAAATGGGAGGATAAGGTGCCATAAAAAGATAATTCAAACCTGAAAAAAAAACCAAAGCAGCTGCAAGTACATCCTGGGGAGAATACAGAAGAAAGGTAGGGTGCAGGAAAAACCGAGAATAGGGACGTGTGGTGAGGAAAAACAAGATGAGGGGTTTGAACTTCACAAAGAACAGAGAGGAAGCCAGTGAGGGGAACCGGGGCTGTGCCCTCACCCATCAGGGCACAGTCCCACAGGGTCTCAGCAGGGCCGGGTGCTGGTAGTGGGGTCCATCGACAGCCCCAGACACAGCCAGGGGATGAACCAGGTCCAGGGCCCACCCAGTCGGAGCAGCAGGAGGCAGGGCTACAACATGGGTCCAAGGTCCACCCAGAAGACGGGGCCAGAGACAGGGCTGGAGACAGGCCCAACTACAGCATAGCCCAGGCGAGGTCTGGGAGCCCAGGACCGAGCTACCTCAAAAACCTGAGCTACCTGAGCTACCTAAAAAAGTGCCGAAGCCGAACGGAGCTTTGCTGAGCGGAGCCGAGCTTTGCTGAGCCGTACCGAGCCGAAGCCCAGCGGAGCTTTGCCGAGCCGTACCGAGCCGAGCCGAGCTGAGCTTTGCCGAGCGGAGCCGAGCTTCGCCGAGCCGTACCGAGCCGAGCCGAGCTGAGCTTTGCCGAGCGGAGCCGAGCTTCGCCGAGCCGTACCGAGCCGAGCCGAGCCGAGTGGAGGCGGTCGGGCGCAGCGGCATGGGCGGGCAGGGCGGGCAGCGCTGCCTGCGGGCACGGTGCGGCTCCTCCAGCCGCAGGTGATGGTGGGCAGGAGCCGGCCCCTCGGCACCGGGCGCCGGGCGCTGCAGGTCCTCGTCCGGGGGGAGCGCGGGCGCGGAGACCTCCTGCCCATGGCAGGGGCGGGCGGGCATATGGAGAGGGACACTGCCAGGGGCCGGGGAGCGGCCCAGGGGGCCCCGCGTCTCTGGCAGCGATTGCCCCGGTGGCAAGGACACCGACGCGAAGGGACCGAGCCGGTGGCAAGGACACCGACGCGAAGGGACCGAGCCGGTGGCAAGGACACCGACGCGAAGGGACCGAGCCGGTGGCAAGGACACCGACGTGAAGGGACCGAGTCAGTTCCATGGACACCGACGCAAAGGGACCGAGCCGGTGGCAAGGACACCGATGCAAAGGGACCGAGCCGGTGGCAAGGACACCGACGCAAAGGGACCGAGCCGGTGGCAAGGACACCGACGTGAAGGGACCGAGTCAGTTCCATGGACACCGACGCAAAGGGACCGAGCCGGTTCTCGTGGCTCCGGCGCTCTGCAGAGGCGCCGAGGGCCAGCCAGGACTCCGGCCGCGCCAGCCCTCGGCTGCACCCACGGCAGACTTTGCCTCGGGCTCGGCGCTGCTGGCCAGCCTGTCCCCGCCGCCCCTGGGCTAGCCCCGCTCTCGGGGCGGCACGTCCCACGCGTGAAGCGGTGCCTGGGCTTGCCCTGGGAGCGGCACGATACAATTATGCATGCAGTACACCAGCGTTCTCCGGCTGCTGCGGCTCCCGTCTGCGCGATGGACGGAGGCGGCGGTTTCCCTGGCGGCTCTCCGCTGGTCTCGGCCCATGGGCCGTGACCCCTCGGGCTCCGTTTGGGAGAAGGGGTGGGTGCCGCAGAGGGGAGGACGGCGGGGCTGGGTGGGCTCTGGGCAGCACCGCCCGGGGCTGTCCCTGGCGGGGGTCTTCCCGGCCGGGCCCCCGGGATGGCTGAGGAGGCCGGTGCCCGCTTTTCCAGGGAGGAGCTGGCCGGGAGCGTGAGGAAGGGCAGCTGCCCGGCTTTGCGCTCCCCAGGGGCCCTCGGGGTTCCCAAGGGGCCGGGCCGGGCTTTCCCCCCTGCCCCCCCGGTTTTGTCCAGCTTTGCGCTCTGGCTTCACGCGGCGCTCCGGCGTCGATCGGATAAGCCTTGTTTCCCGCCGCGCAAGGGTGACGCTGGCTTCCCTCTTACGGATGAACAGGAATCTTTCCTGGAGCTGAGAGCAGAAACTCCGTGGGCTTTGGCACTCGGATTTTCCTAGCTTGCTGCCGCCAGCGTCCGAGGGGACTCCAGATTTCGTGGAGCACCGTCGGGACGTTAGTCTCGGGGAGAGGCTTCGTTCCTGTTTCTGGACAAAGATGGTGGCGGCGGGGGAGTGAGCGAGCAGCCTTGTGGTGCTTGGTCGCCGGCTGGGCTGAAACCACAACAGTCCTTTTTGGTGCCCAACGTGGGGCACGAAGGGTTGAGATAACGACAGATCTGGCCGGAGCGTGTTAAAACGAATTTGTTGTACGCATTTCTTAGATTAGTTGAATAGTCGCTGGTCCCAGTGTTGGCTCATTTGTTCCCGTGGCGGTGTTGTGCAAGTTCTTACATGCACTCTGTTTATCACCTCTGGGCGCGGGCTCAGGACTATCATTTTGCTGTCCTGGGTGACGTCGACTCGCAAGATGATTACGTCACGGGTCCTGAGGTTAAGCTGGTAGTTGCGTGCGGCGTCGACGTCACTCCCGTGCCTCGGGCGCCCTCTCTCGGAATTTGTTGGTAATCGCACCCAATCTGTGGGGAAGTTGGGGGGGGTACTTTCTCCCCGCTCGTTCACCTCCCCTTCCTCCTTCAGGCTAATTACAGCAGCTTTTGAGAAGTTTGAAGATCCCTGGGGTGTTCAAGCCAGCATGCTCGTCTTGCTATGTCTCCCGAATGTGTTTCAGGTCTTGTTTAGGGCTCCAAAAAAGTTTTTTAAGAATACCACGCAGAGATCTGCCCCAAGGCTGAATAGTCATGGGTGGCGTGGCATGTGGGAGAAAACGGGCAGGTATCTAGAGGACTTCTCACCTCCAATGGTTTGGAACTTCACTCCCAAACAGCTACAGGACCCTGGTGAAGCGATAGACCGTTGGAAAGGAAAATGCGGTGCCTGTTCCAAAGCGGCACAACTTACCGCACTGTGCTGGGCCCTGGCCAGTATCTACCAACCACTGCTCGATATTATGCAGCACCCTCAGGAGGAAGGGAGGGAAAACAGACCGACAGGCACTGCAGCTATTCCAGCCCTCGTGACAAGCACTGCAGCTACCCCAACCAACCCCGGCGACAGGCGCTGCAGCTGAACCAGAGAACCGACCTCTGCCGGTGTCAGTCGCCCCTATGCAGAAAAAGAAATACACGGAGAAATCGGTTCAACTTAGCGAGGGATGGAGGTGAGCCAGGGCCATCACGAGAACAGGAGAAAGAGGCAGAACCCGAGATAATCACCCGATCCCTATCCCTGAGTGAGCTGCAAGATACGCGAAAGGATTTCGGCCGCCATCCGGGTGAGCACATTTTTACCCGGCTGCTCCGCTGCTGGGGTAACGGGCCGGTAGCTTGGAATTAGAGGGTAGGGAAGGCAAGCAGGTGAGATCCCTGTCTAGGGAAGGGGCCACTGACAAGGCGTTTGGGAAAAAGACACGAGCCCTCAGCCTCTGGAGGGGACTTCCGTCAGGCGTGAAGGAAAAATACCCCTTCAAGGAAGACGTTACGTGTCAGCCAGGCAAGTGGACCACCATGCAGAGAGGTATCCAGTACCTGAGGGAATTAGCCGTGCTGGAGGTGATTTATAATGATCCGGATAACGAGCAGTCACCCACAGATCCAGATGAAGTCCAATGCACACAACCCCTGGGGCGGAAGTTTCTACAACACGTACCAGCGTTGTATGCCAACTCATTGGCAGTGATGTCCTGGAAAAAAGGCGAGGGACAAACGGTGGATGAAGTGGCTGGCCGACTCCGGCAATACAAAGGAAGTCTCTCTTCCTCCCGACGGGCCCGTGTCTCGGCTGAACTCCCGTGTCGCGGGAGTTTTTCCTACAAACGTCGCTGTTAGGCTTTTGTGGGGTAAAAAGGGGCATTTTTGATCATCGCTCGGCTAGGTCACTGACCATCGGAGCTTTTCGGTTGTGTCTGTTTGAGAGGTAAAAGGTGGCTGCCAGAAAGGCTCCAGACAGCTATCTATGAGGGTGTTTCCTCCCCCAAACCCCAGAAGAGCCTAACGCTGCTGCTGTTGCATTTCTGTGGCCCTCCAGGAATCCCACTGTGTGTGTAGGGGAGGGATGAAAAAATCTCTGGGAATCTTTGCGTGAAGGGTGCCTGGACCAAGAAAAGGCAAACCTGCTGACATCATCGCAACTGGGGAGAGAAAGGGCTGAGCTACCAGGGCCACTGCCAGCATACCGTCATTAGGCACCAGAGTCAACGTTGACTCGAGAGGCCTGGGCAGAGCCCAGACCCCCCTGAAAGCAGCTGCAAGACCTGCCACGAGGTACAGGCCAACTCCTCTGATGCTTGGGGCTCACGCGGGAACCCAAAGCGCTCCAAGCCCCAAAATGCAGCTGCCTCTGCAGCGCAGCAGCAGCAGCAGCAGCCAGTGCAGAGCAGCGTGGGGAGCTGGAGCAGAGGGAGGGGGCGCCCGGGCCGGGCTCGGCTCATCTCGGCTGGGCTCGGCTCCCTTCGGCTGGGCTGGGCTCGGCTCATCTCGGCTGGGCTCGGCTCCCCTCGGCTGGGCTGGGCTCGGCTCCCCTCGGCTGGGCTGGGCTCCCTTCGGCTGGGGTGGGCTCGGCTCCCTTCGGCTGGGGTGGGCTCGGCTCCCTTCGGCTGGGGTGGGCTCGGCTCCCTTAAGCTGGGCTCGGCTCCCTTCGGCTGGGCTCGGCTCGGCTCATCTCGGCTGGGCTCGGCTCCCTTCGGCTGGGCTGGGCTCGGCTCCCTTCGGCTGGGGTGGGCTCGGCTCCCTTCGGCTGGGCTCGGCTCGGCTCATCTCGGCTGGGCTCGGCTCCCTTCGGCTGGGCTGGGCTCGGCTCCCCTCGGCTGGGCTGGGCTCGGCTCCCCTCGGCTGGGCTGGGCTCCCTTCGGCTGGGCTGGGCTCGGCTCCCCTCGGCTGGGCTGGGCTCGGCTCCCCTCGGCTGGGCTGGGCTCGGCTCCCTTCTTCTGGGCTCGGCTCGGCTCCCTTCGGCTGGGCTCGGCTCGGCTCATCTCGGCTGGGCTCGGCTCCCTTCGGCTGGGCTCCCCTCGGCTGGGCTGGGCTCGGCTCCCCTCGGCTGGGCTGGGCTCGGCTCCCCTCGGCTGGGCTGGGCTCGGCTCCCTTCGGCTGGGCTCGGCTCATCTCGGCTGGGTTGGGCTGGGCTCCCTTCGGCTGGGCTGGGCTCGGCTCCCTTCGGCTGGGCTCGGCTCCCTTCGGCTGGGCTGGGCTCGGCTCCCTTCGGCTGGGCTGGGCTCGGCTCCCCTCGGCTGGGCTGGGCTCGGCTCCCTTCGGCTGGGCTGGGCTCGGCTCATCTCGGCTGGGCTCGGCTCCCTTCGGCTGGGCTGGGCTCGGCTCCCTTCGGCTGGGCTCGGCTCCCTTCGGCTGGGCTGGGCTCGGCTCCCCTCGGCTGGGCTGGGCTCG
>NW_027439381.1:0-7500 GCF_964188355.1 Buteo buteo
ACCCTAACCCTAACCCTAACCCTAGCCCTAACCCTAACCCTAACCCTAACCCTAACCTTAGCCCTAACCCTAACCCCTAACCCCTAACCGTAACGCTAACCCTAAGCCTAACCCCTAACCCCTAACCCCTAACCCTAACCATAACCCTAAACCCCAACCCTAACCCTAACCCTAACCCTAGCCCTAACCCTAGCCCTAAGTCGTACCCTAACCCTAATCCTAACCCTAACGCAACCTTAACCCTATAGCTAACCTTAGCCCTTAAAACTAACCTAATAGAAACACTAACCCTAACTCCTAACCCTAAGCCTAACCTAACCCTAACCCTAACCCTAGCCGTAACCCTAACCCTAACCCTAACCCTAGCCCTAACCCTAACCCTAACCCTAACCCTAACCTTAGCCCTAACCCTAACCCCTAACCCCTAACCGTAACGCTAACCCTAAGCCTAACCCCTAACCCCTAACCCCTAACCCTAACCCTAACCCTAAACCCTAACCCTAACCCTAACCCTAACCCTAGCCCTAACCCTAGCCCTAAGTCGTACCCTAACCCTAATCCTAACCCTAACCCAACCTTAACCCTAAAACTAACCTTAGCCCTTAAAACTAACCTAATAGAAACCCTAAACCTAACTCCTAACCCTAAGCCTAACCTAACCCTAACCCTAACCCTAGCCGTAACCCTAACCCTAACCCTAACCCTAGCCCTAACCCTAACCCTAACCCTAACCCTAACCTTAGCCCTAACCCTAACCCCTAACCCCTAACCGTAACGCTAACCCTAAGCCTAACCCCTAACCCCTAACCCCTAACCCTAACCCTAACCCTAAACCCTAACCCTAACCCCTAACCCCTAACCGTAACGCTAACCCTAAGCCTAACCCCTAACCCCTAACCCCTAACCCTAACCCTAACCCTAACCCTAACCCTAACCCTAGCCCTAACCCTAGCCCTAAGTCGTACCCTAACCCTAATCCTAACCCTAACCCAACCTTAACCCTAAAACTAACCTTAGCCCTTAAAACTAACCTAATAGAAACCCTAACCTTAACTCCTAACCCTAAGCCTAACCTAACCCTAACCCTAACCCTAGCCGTAATCCTAACCCTAACCCTAGCCCTAACCCTAACCCTAACCCTAACCCTAACCTTAGCACTAACCCTAACCCATAACCCCTAACCGTAACGCTAACCCTAAGCCTAACCCCTAACCCCTAACCCCTAACCCTAACCCTAACCCTAAACCCTAACCCTAACCCTAACCCTAACCCTAGCCCTAACCCTAGCCCTAAGTCGTACCCTAACCCTAATCCTAACCCTAACGCAACCTTAACCCTATAACTAACCTTAGCCCTTAAAACTAACCTAATAGAAACCCTAACCTTAACTCCTAACCCTAAGCCTAACCTAACCCTAACCCTAACCCTAGCCGTAACCCTAACCCTAACCCTAACCCTAGCCCAAACCCTAACCCTAACCCTAACCCTAACCTTAGCCCTAACCCTAACCCCTAACCCCTAACCGTAACGCTAACCCTAAGCCTAACCCCTAACCCCTAACCCCTAACCCTACCCATAACCCTAAACCCTAACCCTAACCCTAACCCTAACCCTAGCCCTAACCCTAGCCCTAAGTCGTACCCTAACCCTAATCCTAACCCTAACCCAACCTTAACCCTAAAACTAACCTTAGCCCTTAAAACTAACCTAATAGAAACCCTAACCCTAACTCCTAACCCTAAGCCTAACCTAACCCTAACCCTAACCCTAGCCATAACCCTAACCCTAATCCTAACCCTAACCTTAGCCCTAACCCCTAACCCCTAACCGTAACGCTAACCCTAAGCCTAACCCCTAACCCCTAACCCCTAACCCTAACCATAACCCTAAACCCTAACCCTAACCCTAACCCTAAACCTAGCCCTTACCCTAGCCCTAGGTCGTACCCTAACCCTAATCCTAACCCTAACGCAACCTTAACCCTATAACTAACGTTAGCCCTTAAAACTAACCTAATAGAAACCCTAACCCTAACTCCTAACCCTAAGCCTAACCTAACCCTAACCCTAACCCTAGCCGTAACCCTAACCCTAACCCTAACCCTAACCTTAGCCCTAACCCTAACCCCTAACCCCTAACCGTAACGCTAACCCTAAGCCTAACCCCTAACCCCTAACCCCTAACCCTAACCCTAACCCTAAACCCTAACCCTAACCCTAACCCTAACCCTAGCCCTAACCCTAGCCCTAAGTCGTACCCTAACCCTAATCCTAACCCTAACCCAACCTTAACCCTAAAACTAACCTTAGCCCTTAAAACTAACCTAATAGAAACCCTAACCCTAACTCCTAACCCTAAGCCTAACCTAACCCTAACCCTAACCCTAGCCGTAACCCTAACCCTAACCCTAACCCTAGCCCTAACCCTAACCCTAACCCTAACCCTATCCCCTAACCCCTAACCGTAACGCTAACCCTAAGCCTAACCCCTAACCCCTAACCCCTAACCCTAACCATAACCCTAAACCCTAACCCTAACCCTAACCCTAACCCTAGCCCTAACCCTAGCCCTAAGTCGTACCCTAACCCTAATCCTAACCCTAACCCAACCTTAACCCTAAAACTAACCTTAGCCCTTAAAACTAACCTAATAGAAACCCTAACCCTAACTCCTAACCCTAAGCCTAACCTAACCCTAACCCTAACCCTAGCCGTAACCCTAACCCTAACCCTAGCCCTAACCCTAACCCTAACCCTAACCCTAACCTTAGCACTAACCCTAACCCATAACCCCTAACCGTAACGCTAACCCTAAGCCTAACCCCTAAACCCTAACCCCTAACCCTAACAATAACCCTAAACCCTAAGCCTAACCCTAACCATAAACCTAGCCCTAACCCTAGCCCTAAGTCGTACCCTAACCCTAATCCTAACCCTAACGCAACCTTAACCCTATAACTAACCTTAGCCCTTAAAACTAACCTAATAGAAACCCTAACCTTAACTCCTAACCCTAAGCCTAACCTAACCCTAACCCTAACCCTAGCCGTAACCCTAACCCTAGCCCTAACCCTAACCCTAACCCTAACCCTAACCTTAGCCCTAACCCTAACCCCTAACCCCTAACCGTAACGCTAACCCTAAGCCTAACCCATAACCCCTAACCCCTAACCCTACCCATAACCCTAAACCCTAACCCTAACCCTAACCCTAACCCTAGCCCTAACCCTAGCCCTAAGTCGTACCCTAACCCTAATCCTAACCCTAACGCAACCTCAACCCTATAACTAACCTTAGCCCTTAAAACTAACCTAATAGAAACCCTAACCTTAACTCCTAACCCTAAGCCTAACCTAACCCTAACCCTAACCCTAGCCGTAACCCTAACCCTAACCCTAACCCTAGCCCTAACCCTAACCCTAACCCTAACCCTAACCTTAGCCCTAACCCTAACCCCTAACCCCTAACCGTAACGCTAACCCTAAGCCTAACCCCTAACCCCTAACCCCTAACCCTACCCATAACCCTAAACCCTAACCCTAACCCTAACCCTAACCCTAGCCCTAACCCTAGCCCTAAGTCGTACCCTAACCCTAATCCTAACCCGAACCCAACCTTAACCCTAAAACTAACCTTAGCCCTTAAAACTAACCTAATAGAAACCCTAAACCTAACTCCTAACACTAAGCCTAACCTAACACTAACCCTAACCCTAGCCGTAACCCTAACCCTAACCCTAACCCTAGCCCTAACCCTAACCCTAATCCTAACCCTAACCTTAGCCCTAACCCTAACCCATAACCCCTAACCGTAACGCTAACCCTAAGCCTAACCCCTAACCCCTAACCCCTAACCCTAACCCTAACCCTAAACCCTAACCCTAACCCTAGCCCTAACCCTAGCCCTAAGTCGTACCTTAACCCTAATCCTAACCCTAACGCAACCTTAACCCTATAGCTAACCTTAGCCCTTAAAACTAACCTAATAGAAACCCTAACCCTAACTCCTAACCCTAAGCCTAACCTAACCCTAACCCTAACCCTAGCCGTAACCCTAACCCTAACCCTAACCCTAGCCCTAACCCTAACCCTAACCCTAACCCTAACCTTAGCCCTAACCCTAACCCCTAACCCCTAACCGTAACGCTAACCCTAAGCCTAACCCCTAACCCCTAACCCCTAACCCTAACCATAACCCTAAACCCTAACCCTAACCCTAACCCTAACCCTAGCCCTAACCCTAGCCCTAAGTCATACCCTAACCCTAATCCTAACCCTAACCCAACCTTAACCCTAAAACTAACCTTAGCCCTTAAAACTAACCTAATAGAAACCCTAACCCTAACTCCTAACCCTAAGCCTAACCTAACCCTAACCCTAACCCTAGCCGTAACCCTAACCCTAACCCTAACCCTAGCCCTAACCCTAACCCTAACCTTAGCCCTAACCCTAACCCCTAACCCCTAACCGTAACGCTAACCCTAAGCCTAACCCCTAACCCCTAACCCCTAACCCTAACCATAACCCTAAACCCTAACCCTAACCCTAACCCTAACCCTAGCCCTAACCCTAGCCCTAAGTCGTACCCTAACCCTAATCCTAACCCGAACCCAACCTTAACCCTAAAACTAACCTTAGCCCTTAAAACTAACCTAATAGAAACCCTAAACCTAACTCCTAACACTAAGCCTAACCTAACCCTAACCCTAACCCTAGCCGTAACCCTAACCCTAACCCTAACCCTAGCCCTAACCCTAACCCTAACCCTAACCCTAACCTTAGCCCTAACCCTAACCCATAACCCCTAACCGTAACGCTAACCCTAAGCCTAACCCCTAACCCCTAACCCCTAACCCTAACCATAACCCTAAACCCTAACCCTAACCCTAACCCTAACCCTAGCCCTAACCCTAGCCCTAGGTCGTACCCTAACCCTAATCCTAACCCTAACGCAACCTTAACCCTATAACTAACGTTAGCCCTTAAAACTAACCTAATAGAAACCCTAACCCTAACTCCTAACCCTAAGCCTAACCTAACCCTAACCCTAACCCTAGCCGTAACCCTAACCCTAACCCTAACCCTAGCCCTAACCCTAACCCTAACCCTAACCCTAACCTTAGCCCTAACCCTAACCCCTAACCCCTAACCGTAACGCTAACCCTAAGCCTGACCCCTAACCCCTAACCCCTAACCCTAACCATAACCCTAAACCCTAACCCTAACCCTAACCCTAACCCTAGCCCTTACCCTAGCCCTAGGTCGTACCCTAACCCTAATCCTAACCCTAACGCAACCTTAACCCTATAACTAACGTTAGCCCTTAAAACTAACCTAATAGAAACCCTAACCCTAACTCCTAACCCTAAGCCTAACCTAACCCTAACCCTAACCCTAGCCGTAACCCTAACCCTAACCCTAACCCTAGCCCTAACCCTAACCCTAACCCTAACCCTAACCTTAGCCCTAACCCTAACCCCTAACCCCTAACCGTAACGCTAACCCTAAGCCTAACCCCTAAACCCTAACCCCTAACCCTACCCATAACCCTAAACCCTAACCCTAACCCTAACCCTAACCCTAGCCCTAACCCTAGCCCTAAGTCGTACCCTAACCCTAATCCTAACCCTAACCCAACCTTAACCCTAAAATTAACCTTAGCCCTTAAAACTAACCTAATAGAAACCCTAACCCTAACTCCTAACCCTAAGCCTAACCTAACCCTAACCCTAACCCTAGCCGTAACCCTAACCCTAACCCTAACCCTAGCCCTAACCCTAACCCTAACCTTAGCCCTAACCCTAACCCCTAACCCCTAACCGTAACGCTAACCCTAAGCCTAACCCCTAACCCCTAACCCCTAACCCTAACCCTAACCCTAAACCCTAACCCTAACCCTAACCCTAACCCTAGCCCTAACCCTAGCCCTAAGTCGTACCCTAACCCTAATCCTAACCCGAACCCAACCTTAACCCTAAAACTAACCTTAGCCCTTAAAACTAACCTAATAGAAACCCTAAACCTAACTCCTAACACTAAGCCTAACCTAACCCTAACCCTAACCCTAGCCGTAACCCTAACCCTAACCCTAACCCTAGCCCTAACCCTAACCCTAACCCTAACCCTAACCTTAGCCCTAACCCTAACCCCTAACCCCTAACCGTAACGCTAACCCTAAGCCTAACCCCTAACCCCTAACCCCTAACCCTAACCATAACCCTAAACCCTAACCCTAACCCTAACCCTAACCCTAGCCCTAACCCTAGCCCTAGGTCGTACCCTAACCCTAATCCTAACCCTAACGCAACCTTAACCCTATAACTAACGTTAGCCCTTAAAACTAACCTAATAGAAACCCTAACCCTAACTCCTAACCCTAAGCCTAACCTAACCCTAACCCTAACCCTAGCCGTAACCCTAACCCTAACCCTAACCCTAGCCCTAACCCTAACCCTAACCCTAACCCTAACCTTAGCCCTAACCCTAACCCCTAACCCCTAACCGTAACGCTAACCCTAAGCCTAACCCCTAACCCCTAACCCCTAACCCTAACCCTAACCCTAAACCCTAACCCTAACCCTAACCCTAACCCTAGCCCTAACCCTAGCCCTAAGTCGTACCCTAACCCTAATCCTAACCCTAACCCAACCTTAACCCTAAAACTAACCTTAGCCCTTAAAACTAACCTAATAGAAACCCTAACCCTAACTCCTAACCCTAAGCCTAACCTAACCCTAACCCTAACCCTAGCCGTAACCCTAACCCTAACCCTAACCCTAGCCCTAACCCTAACCCTAACCCTAACCCTAACCTTAGCCCTAACCCTAACCCCTAACCCCTAACCGTAACGCTAACCCTAAGCCTAACCCCTAACCCCTAACCCCTAACCCTAACCCTAACCCTAAACCCTAACCCTAACCCTAACCCTAACCCTAGCCCTAACCCTAGCCCTAAGTCGTACCCTAACCCTAATCCTAACCCTAACCCAACCTTAACCCTAAAACTAACCTTAGCCCTTAAAACTAACCTAATAGAAACCCTAACCCTAACTCCTAACCCTAAGCCTAACCTAACCCTAACCCTAACCCTAGCCGTAACCCTAACCCTAATCCTAACCCTAGCCCTAACCCTAACCCTAACCCTAACCTTAGCCCTAACCCTAACCCCTAACCCCTAACCGTAACGCTAACCCTAAGCCTAACCCCTAACCCCTAACCCCTAACCCTAACCCTAACCCTAAACCCTAACCCTAACCCTAACCCTAACCCTAGCCCTAACCCTAGCCCTAAGTCGTACCCTAACCCTAATCCTAACCCTAACCCAACCTTAACCCTAAAACTAACCTTAGCCCTTAAAACTAACCTAATAGAAACCCTAACCCTAACTCCTAACCCTAAGCCTAACCTAACCCTAACCCTAACCCTAGCCGTAACCCTAACCCTAAACCTAAGTCGTACCCTAACCCTAATCCTAACCCTAACCCAACCTTAACCCTAAAACTA
>NW_027439381.1:12500-30000 GCF_964188355.1 Buteo buteo
ACCCTAACCCTAACCCTAGCCGTAACCCTAACCCTAACCCTAACCCTAGCCCTAACCCTAACCCTAACCTTAGCCCTAACCCTAACCCCTAACCCCTAACCGTAACGCTAACCCTAAGCCTAACCCCTAACCCCTAACCCCTAACCCTAACCCTAACCCTAAACCCTAACCCTAACCCTAACCCTAACCCTAGCCCTAACCCTAGCCCTAAGTCGTACCCTAACCCTAATCCTAACCCTAACGCAACCTTAACCCTAAAACTAACCTTAGCCCTTAAAACTAACCTAATAGAAACCCTAACCCTAACTCCTAACCCTAAGCCTAACCTAACCCTAACCCTAACCCTAGCCGTAACCCTAACCCTAACCCTAACCCTAGCCCTAACCCTAACCCTAACCCTAACCCTAACCTTAGCCCTAACCCTAACCCCTAACCCCTAACCGTAACGCTAACCCTAAGCCTAACCCCTAACCCCTAACCCCTAACCCTAACCCTAACCCTAAACCCTAACCCTAACCCTAACCCTAACCCTAGCCCTAACCCTAGCCCTAAGTCGTACCCTAACCCTAATCCTAACCCTAACCCAACCTTAACCCTAAAACTAACCTTAGCCCTTAAAACTAACCTAATAGAAACCCTAACCCTAACTCCTAACCCTAAGCCTAACCTAACCCTAACCCTAACCCTAGCCGTAACCCTAACCCTAACCCTAACCCTAGCCCTAACCCTAACCCTAACCCTAACCCTAACCTTAGCCCTAACCCTAACCCCTAACCCCTAACCGTAACGCTAACCCTAAGCCTAACCCCTAACCCCTAACCCCTAACCCTAACCCTAACCCTAAACCCTAACCCTAACCCTAACCCTAACCCTAGCCCTAACCCTAGCCCTAAGTCGTACCCTAACCCTAATCCTAACCCTAACCCAACCTTAACCCTAAAACTAACCTTAGCCCTTAAAACTAACCTAATAGAAACCCTAACCCTAACTCCTAAACCTAAGCCTAACCTAACCCTAACCCTAACCCTAGCCGTAACCCTAACCCTAACCCTAACCCTAGCCCTAACCCTAACCCTAACCCTAACCCTAACCTTAGCCCTAACCCTAACCCCTAACCCCTAACCGTAACGCTAACCCTAAGCCTAACCCCTAACCCCTAACCCCTAACCCTAACCCTAACCCTAAACCCTAACCCTAACCCTAACCCTAACCCTAGCCCTAACCCTAGCCCTAAGTCGTACCCTAACCCTAATCCTAACCCTAACCCAACCTTAACCCTAAAACTAACCTTAGCCCTTAAAACTAACCTAATAGAAACCCTAACCCTAACTCCTAACCCTAAGCCTAACCTAACCCTAACCCTAACCCTAGCCGTAACCCTAACCCTAACCCTAACCCTAGCCCTAACCCTAACCCTAACCTTAGCCCTAACCCTAACCCCTAACCCCTAACCGTAAGGCTAACCCTAAGCCTAACCCCTAACCCCTAACCCCTAACCCTAACCCTAACCCTAAACCCTAACCCTAACCCTAACCCTAACCCTAGCCCTAACCCTAGCCCTAAGTCGTACCCTAACCCTAATCCTAACCCTAACGCAACCTTAACCCTATAGCTAACCTTAGCCCTTAAAACTAACCTAATAGAAACCCTAACCCTAACTCCTAACCCTAAGCCTAACCTAACCCTAACCCTAACCCTAGCCGTAACCCTAACCCTAACCCTAACCCTAGCCCTAACCCTAACCCTAACCCTAACCCTAACCTTAGCCCTAACCCTAACCCCTAACCCCTAACCGTAACGCTAACCCTAAGCCTAACCCCTAACCCCTAACCCCTAACCCTAACCCTAACCCTAAACCCTAACCCTAACCCTAACCCTAACCCTAGCCCTAACCCTAGCCCTAAGTCGTACCCTAACCCTAATCCTAACCCTAACCCAACCTTAACCCTAAAACTAACCTTAGCCCTTAAAACTAACCTAATAGAAACCCTAACCCTAACTCCTAACCCTAAGCCTAACCTAACCCTAACCCTAACCCTAGCCGTAACCCTAACCCTAACCCTAACCCTAGCCCTAACCCTAACCCTAACCCTAACCCTAACCTTAGCCCTAACCCTAACCCCTAACCCCTAACCGTAACGCTAACCCTAAGCCTAACCCCTAACCCCTAACCCCTAACCCTAACCCTAACCCTAAACCCTAACCCTAACCCTAACCCTAACCCTAGCCCTAACCCTAGCCCTAAGTCGTACCCTAACCCTAATCCTAACCCTAACCCAACCTTAACCCTAAAACTAACCTTAGCCCTTAAAACTAACCTAATAGAAACCCTAACCCTAACTCCTAAACCTAAGCCTAACCTAACCCTAACCCTAACCCTAGCCGTAACCCTAACCCTAACCCTAACCCTAGCCCTAAACCTAACCCTAACCCTAACCCTAACCTTAGCCCTAACCCTAACCCCTAACCCCTAACCGTAACGCTAACCCTAAGCCTAACCCCTAACCCCTAACCCCTAACCCTAACCATAACCCTAAACCCTAACCCTAACCCTAACCCTAACCCTAGCCCTAACCCTAGCCCTAAGTCGTACCCTAACCCTAATCCTAACCCTAACCCAACCTTAACCCTAAAACTAACCTTAGCCCTTAAAACTAACCTAATAGAAACCCTAACCCTAACTCCTAACCCTAAGCCTAACCTAACCCTAACCCTAACCCTAGCCGTAACCCTAACCCTAACCCTAGCCCTAACCCTAGCCCTAAGTCGTACCCTAACCCTAATCCTAACCCTAACGCAACCTTAACCCTATAGCTAACCTTAGCCCTTAAAACTAACCTAATAGAAACCCTAACCCTAACTCCTAACCCTAAGCCTAACCTAACCCTAACCCTAACCCTAGCCGTAACCCTAACCCTAACCCTAACCCTAGCCCTAACCCTAACCCTAACCCTAACCCTAACCTTAGCCCTAACCCTAACCCCTAACCCCTAACCGTAACGCTAACCCTAAGCCTAACCCCTAACCCCTAACCCCTAACCCTAACCCTAACCCTAAACCCTAACCCTAACCCTAACCCTAACCCTAGCCCTAACCCTAGCCCTAAGTCGTACCCTAACCCTAATCCTAACCCTAACCCAACCTTAACCCTAAAACTAACCTTAGCCCTTAAAACTAACCTAATAGAAACCCTAACCCTAACTCCTAACCCTAAGCCTAACCTAACCCTAACCCTAACCCTAGCCGTAACCCTAACCCTAACCCTAACCCTAGCCCTAACCCTAACCCTAACCTTAGCCCTAACCCTAACCCCTAACCCCTAACCGTAAGGCTAACCCTAAGCCTAACCCCTAACCCCTAACCCCTAACCCTAACCCTAACCCTAAACCCTAACCCTAACCCTAACCCTAACCCTAGCCCTAACCCTAGCCCTAAGTCGTACCCTAACCCTAATCCTAACCCTAACCCAACCTTAACCCTAAAACTAACCTTAGCCCTTAAAACTAACCTAATAGAAACCCTAACCCTAACTCCTAACCCTAAGCCTAACCTAACCCTAACCCTAACCCTAGCCGTAACCCTAACCCTAACCCTAACCCTAGCCCTAACCCTAACCCTAACCCTAACCCTAACCTTAGCCCTAACCCTAACCCCTAACCCCTAACCGTAACGCTAACCCTAAGCCTAACCCCTAACCCCTAACCCCTAACCCTAACCCTAACCCTAAACCCTAACCCTAACCCTAACCCTAACCCTAGCCCTAACCCTAGCCCTAAGTCGTACCCTAACCCTAATCCTAACCCTAACCCAACCTTAACCCTAAAACTAACCTTAGCCCTTAAAACTAACCTAATAGAAACCCTAACCCTAACTCCTAAACCTAAGCCTAACCTAACCCTAACCCTAACCCTAGCCGTAACCCTAACCCTAACCCTAACCCTAGCCCTAACCCTAACCCTAACCCTAACCCTAACCTTAGCCCTAACCCTAACCCCTAACCCCTAACCGTAACGCTAACCCTAAGCCTAACCCCTAACCCCTAACCCCTAACCCTAACCATAACCCTAAATCCTAACCCTAACCCTAACCCTAACCCTAGCCCTAACCCTAGCCCTAAGTCGTACCCTAACCCTAATCCTAACCCTAACCCAACCTTAACCCTAAAACTAACCTTAGCCCTTAAAACTAACCTAATAGAAACCCTAACCCTAACTCCTAACCCTAAGCCTAACCTAACCCTAACCCTAACCCTAGCCGTAACCCTAACCCTAGCCCTAACCCTAACCCTAACCCTAACTCTAACCTTAGCCCTAACCCTAACCCCTAACCCCTAACCGTAACGCTAACCCTAAGCCTAACCCATAACCCCTAACCCCTAACCCTACCCATAACCCTAAACCCTAACCCTAACCCTAACCCTAACCCTAGCCCTAACCCTAGCCCTAAGTCGTACCCTAACCCTAATCCTAACCCTAACGCAACCTTAACCCTATAACTAACCTTAGCCCTTAAAACTAACCTAATAGAAACCCTAACCTTAACTCCTAACCCTAAGCCTAACCTAACCCTAACCCTAACCCTAGCCATAACCCTAACCCTAACCCTAACCCTAGCCCTAAACCTAACCCTAACCCTAACCCTAACCTTAGCCCTAACCCTAACCCCTAACCCCTAACCGTAACGCTAACCCTAAGCCTAACCCCTAACCCCTAACCCCTAACCCTACCCATAACCCTAAACCCTAACCCTAACCCTAACCCTAACCCTAGCCCTAACCCTAGCCCTAAGTCGTACCCTAACCCTAATCCTAACCCGAACCCAACCTTAACCCTAAAACTAACCTTAGCCCTTAAAACTAACCTAATAGAAACCCTAAACCTAACTCCTAACACTAAGCCTAACCTAACACTAACCCTAACCCTAGCCGTAACCCTAACCCTAACCCTAACCCTAGCCCTAACCCTAACCCTAATCCTAACCCTAACCTTAGCCCTAACCCTAACCCATAACCCCTAACCGTAACGCTAACCCTAAGCCTAACCCCTAACCCCTAACCCCTAACCCTAACCATAACCCTAAACCCTAACCCTAACCCTAACCCTAACCCTAGCCCTTACCCTAGCCCTAGGTCGTACCCTAACCCTAATCCTAACCCTAACCCAACCTTAACCCTATAGCTAACCTTAGCCCTTAAAACTAACCTAATAGAAACCCTAACCCTAACTCCTAACCCTAAGCCTAACCTAACCCTAACCCTAACCCTAGCCGTAACCCTAACCCTAACCCTAACCCTAGCCCTAACCCTAACCCTAACCCTAACCCTAACCTTAGCCCTAACCCTAACCCCTAACCCCTAACCGTAACGCTAACCCTAAGCCTAACCCCTAACCCCTAACCCCTAACCCTAACCATAACCCTAAACCCTAACCCTAACCCTAACCCTAACCCTAGCCCTAACCCTAGCCCTAAGTCGTACCCTAACCCTAATCCTAACCCTAACCCAACCTTAACCCTAAAACTAACCTTAGCCCTTAAAACTAACCTAATAGAAACCCTAACCCTAACTCCTAACCCTAAGCCTAACCTAACCCTAACCCTAACCCTAGCCGTAACCCTAACCCTAACCCTAACCCTAGCCCTAACCCTAACCCTAACCTTAGCCCTAACCCTAACCCCTAACCCCTAACCGTAACGCTAACCCTAAGCCTAACCCCTAACCCCTAACCCCTAACCCTAACCCTAACCCTAAACCCTAACCCTAACCCTAACCCTAACCCTAGCCCTAACCCTAGCCCTAAGTCGTACCCTAACCCTAATCCTAACCCGAACCCAACCTTAACCCTAAAACTAACCTTAGCCCTTAAAACTAACCTAATAGAAACCCTAAACCTAACTCCTAACACTAAGCCTAACCTAACCCTAACCCTAACCCTAGCCGTAACCCTAACCCTAACCCTAACCCTAGCCCTAACCCTAACCCTAACCCTAACCCTAACCTTAGCCCTAACCCTAACCCATAACCCCTAACCGTAACGCTAACCCTAAGCCTAACCCCTAACCCCTAACCCCTAACCCTAACCATAACCCTAAACCCTAACCCTAACCCTAACCCTAACCCTATCCCTAACCCTAGCCCTAGGTCGTACCCTAACCCTAATCCTAACCCTAACGCAACCTTAACCCTATAACTAACGTTAGCCCTTAAAACTAACCTAATAGAAACCCTAACCCTAACTCCTAACCCTAAGCCTAACCTAACCCTAACCCTAACCCTAGCCGTAACCCTAACCCTAACCCTAACCCTAGCCCTAACCCTAACCCTAACCCTAACCCTAACCTTAGCCCTAACCCTAACCCCTAACCCCTAACAGTAACGCTAACCCTAAGCCTAACCCCTAACCCCTAACCCCTAACCCTAACCCTAACCCTAAACCCTAACCCTAACCCTAACCCTAACCCTAGCCCTAACCCTAGCCCTAAGTCGTACCCTAACCCTAATCCTAACCCTAACCCAACCTTAACCCTAAAACTAACCTTAGCCCTTAAAACTAACCTAATAGAAACCCTAACCCTAACTCCTAACCCTAAGCCTAACCTAACCCTAACCCTAACCCTAGCCGTAACCCTAACCCTAAACCTAACCCTAGCCCTAACCCTAACCCTAACCCTAACCCTAACCTTAGCCCTAACCCTAACCCCTAACCCCTAACCGTAACGCTAACCCTAAGCCTAACCCCTAACCCCTAACCCCTAACCCTAACCATAACCCTAAACCCTAACCCTAACCCTAACCCTAACCCTAGCCCTAACCCTAGCCCTAAGTCGTACCCTAACCCTAATCCTAACCCGAACCCAACCTTAACCCTAAAACTAACCTTAGCCCTTAAAACTAACCTAATAGAAACCCTAACCCTAACCCCTAACCCTAAGCCTAACCTAACCCTAACCCTAACCCTAGCCGTAACCCTAACCCTAACCCTAACCCTAGCCCTAACCCTAACCCTAACCTTAGCCCTAACCCTAACCCCTAACCCCTAACCGTAACGCTAACCCTAAGCCTAACCCCTAACCCCTAACCCCTAACCCTAACCCTAACCCTAAACCCTAACCCTAACCCTAACCCTAACCCTAGCCCTAACCCTAGCCCTAAGTCGTACCCTAACCCTAATCCTAACCCGAACCCAACCTTAACCCTAAAACTAACCTTAGCCCTTAAAACTAACCTAATAGAAACCCTAAACCTAACTCCTAACACTAAGCCTAACCTAACCCTAACCCTAACCCTAGCCGTAACCCTAACCCTAACCCTAACCCTAGCCCTAACCCTAACCCTAACCCTAACCCTAACCTTAGCCCTAACCCTAACCCCTAACCCCTAACCGTAACGCTAACCCTAAGCCTAACCCCTAACCCCTAACCCCTAACCCTAACCATAACCCTAAACCCTAACCCTAACCCTAACCCTAACCCTAGCCCTAACCCTAGCCCTAGGTCGTACCCTAACCCTAATCCTAACCATAACGCAACCTTAACCCTATAACTAACGTTAGCCCTTAAAACTAACCTAATAGAAACCCTAACCCTAACTCCTAACCCTAAGCCTAACCTAACCCTAACCCTAACCCTAGCCGTAACCCTAACCCTAACCCTAACCCTAGCCCTAACCCTAACCCTAACCCTAACCCTAACCTTAGCCCTAACCCTAACCCCTAACCCCTAACCGTAACGCTAACCCTAAGCCTAACCCCTAACCCCTAACCCCTAACCCTAACCCTAACCCTAAACCCTAACCCTAACCCTAACCCTAACCCTAGCCCTAACCCTAGCCCTAAGTCGTACCCTAACCCTAATCCTAACCCTAACCCAACCTTAACCCTAAAACTAACCTTAGCCCTTAAAACTAACCTAATAGAAACCCTAACCCTAACTCCTAACCCTAAGCCTAACCTAACCCTAACCCTAACCCTAGCCGTAACCCTAACCCTAACCCTAACCCTAGCCCTAACCCTAACCCTAACCCTAACCCTAACCTTAGCCCTAACCCTAACCCCTAACCCCTAACCGTAACGCTAACCCTAAGCCTAACCCCTAACCCCTAACCCCTAACCCTAACCCTAAACCCTAACCCTAACCCTAACCCTAACCCTAGCCCTAACCCTAGCCCTAAGTCGTACCCTAACCCTAATCCTAACCCTAACCCAACCTTAACCCTAAAACTAACCTTAGCCCTTAAAACTAACCTAATAGAAACCCTAACCCTAACTCCTAACCCTAAGCCTAACCTAACCCTAACCCTAACCCTAGCCGTAACCCTAACCCTAACCCTAACCCTAGCCCTAACCCTAACCCTAACCCTAACCCTAACCTCAGCCCTAACCCTAACCCCTAACCCCTAACCGTAACGCTAACCCTAAGCCTAACCCCTAACCCCTAACCCCTAACCCTAACCCTAACCCTAAACCCTAACCCTAACACTAACCCTAACCCTAGCCCTAACCCTAGCCCTAAGTCGTACCCTAACCCTAATCCTAACCCTAACCCAACCTTAACCCTAAAACTAACCTTAGCCCTTAAAACTAACCTAATAGAAACCCTAACCCTAACTCCTAACCCTAAGCCTAACCTAACCCTAACCCTAACCCTAGCCGTAACCCTAACCCTAACCCTAACCCTAGCCCTAACCCTAACCCTAACCCTAACCTTAGCCCTAACCCTAACCCCTAACCCCTAACCGTAACGCTAACCCTAAGCCTAACCCCTAACCCCTAACCCCTAACCCTAACCCTAACCCTAAACCCTAACCCTAACCCTAACCCTAACCCTAGCCCTAACCCTAGCCCTAAGTCGTACCCTAACCCTAATCCTAACCCTAACGCAACCTTAACCCTATAGCTAACCTTAGCCCTTAAAACTAACCTAATAGAAACCCTAACCCTAACTCCTAACCCTAAGCCTAACCTAACCCTAACCCTAACCCTAGCCGTAACCCTAACCCTAACCCTAACCCTAGCCCTAACCCTAGCCCTAAGTCGTACCCTAACCCTAATCCTAACCCGAACCCAACCTTAACCCTAAAACTAACCTTAGCCCTTAAAACTAACCTAATAGAAACCCTAACACTAACTCCTAACCCTAAGCCTAACCTAACCCTAACCCTAACCCTAGCCGTAACCCTAACCCTAACCCTAACCCTAGCCCTAACCCTAACCCTAACCTTAGCCCTAACCCTAACCCCTAACCCCTAACCGTAACGCTAACCCTAAGCCTAACCCCTAACCCCTAACCCCTAACCGTAACCATAACCCTAAACCCTAACCCTAACCCTAACCCTAACCCTAGCCCTAACCCTAGCCCTAAGTCGTACCCTAACCCTAATCCTAACCCTAACGCAACCTTAACCCTAAAACTAACCTTAGCCCTTAAAATTAACCTAATAGAAACCCTAACCCTAACTCCTAACCCTAAGCCTAACCTAACCCTAACCCTAACCCTAGCCGTAACCCTAACCCTAACCCTAACCCTAGCCCTAACCCTAACCCTAACCCTAACCCTAACCTTAGCCCTAACCCTAACCCCTAACCCCTAACCGTAACGCTAACCCTAAGCCTAACCCCTAACCCCTAACCCCTATCCCTAACCATAACCCTAAACCCTAACCCTAACCCTAACCCTAACCCTAGCCCTAACCCTAGCCCTAAGTCGTACCCTAACCCTAATCCTAACCCGAACCCAACCTTAACCCTAAAACTAACCTTAGCCCTTAAAACTAACCTAATAGAAACCCTAACCCTAACTCCTAACCCTAAGCCTAACCTAACCCTAACCCTAACCCTAGCCGTAACCCTAACCCTAACCCTAACCCTAGCCCTAACCCTAACCCTAACCCTAACCCTAACCTTAGCCCTAACCCTAACCCCTAACCCCTAACCGTAACGCTAACCCTAAGCCTAACCCCTAACCCCTAACCCCTAACCCTAACCCTAAACCCTAACCCTAACCCTAACCCTAACCCTAGCCCTAACCCTAGCCCTAAGTCGTACCCTAACCCTAATCCTAACCCTAACCCAACCTTAACCCTAAAACTAACCTTAGCCCTTAAAACTAACCTAATAGAAACCCTAACCCTAACTCCTAACCCTAAGCCTAACCTAACCCTAACCCTAACCCTAGCCGTAACCCTAAACCTAACCCTAACCCTAGCCCTAACCCTAACCCTAACCCTAACCCTAACCTTAGCCCTAACCCTAACCCCTAACCCCTAACCGTAACGCTAACCCTAAGCCTAACCCCTAACCCCTAACCCCTAACCCTAACCCTAACCCTAAACCCTAACCCTAACCCTAACCCTAACCCTAGCCCTAACCCTAGCCCTAAGTCGTACCCTAACCCTAATCCTAACCCTAACCCAACCTTAACCCTAAAACTAACCTTAGCCCTTAAAACTAACCTAATAGAAACCCTAACCCTAACTCCTAACCCTAAGCCTAACCTAACCCTAACCCTAACCCTAGCCGTAACCCTAACCCTAACCCTAACCCTAGCCCTAACCCTAACCCTAACCTTAGCCCTAACCCTAACCCCTAACCCCTAACCGTAAGGCTAACCCTAAGCCTAACCCCTAACCCCTAACCCCTAACCCTAACCATAACCCTAAACCCTAACCCTAACCCTAACCCTAACCCTAGCCCTAACCCTAGCCCTAAGTCGTACCCTAACCCTAATCCTAACCCTAACCCAACCTTAACCCTATAGCTAACCTTAGCCCTTAAAACTAACCTAATAGAAACCCTAACCCTAACTCCTAACCCTAAGCCTAACCTAACCCTAACCCTAACCCTAGCCGTAACCCTAACCCTAACCCTAACCCTAGCCCTAACCCTAACCCTAACCCTAACCCTAACCTTAGCCCTAACCCTAACCCCTAACCCCTAACCGTAACGCTAACCCTAAGCCTAACCCCTAACCCCTAACCCCTAACCCTAACCCTAACCCTAAACCCTAACCCTAACCCTAACCCTAACCCTAGCCCTAACCCTAGCCCTAAGTCGTACCATAACCCTAATCCTAACCCTAACCCAACCTTAACCCTAAAACTAACCTTAGCCCTTAAAACTAACCTAATAGAAACCCTAACCCTAACTCCTAACCCTAAGCCTAACCTAACCCTAACCCTAACCCTAGCCGTAACCCTAACCCTAACCCTAACCCTAGCCCTAACCCTAACCCTAACCCTAACCCTAACCTTAGCCCTAACCCTAACCCCTAACCCCTAACCGTAACGCTAACCCTAAGCCTAACCCCTAACCCCTAACCCCTATCCCTAACCATAACCCTAAACCCTAACCCTAACCCTAACCCTAACCCTAGCCCTAACCCTAGCCCTAAGTCGTACCCTAACCCTAATCCTAACCCGAACCCAACCTTAACCCTAAAACTAACCTTAGCCCTTAAAACTAACCTAATAGAAACCCTAACCCTAACTCCTAACCCTAAGCCTAACCTAACCCTAAACCTAACCCCAGCCGTAACCCTAACCCTAACCCTAACCCTAGCCCTAACCCTAACCCTAACCCTAACCCTAACCTTAGCCCTAACCCTAACCCCTAACCCCTAACCGTAACGCTAACCCTAAGCCTAACCCCTAACCCCTAACCCCTAACCCTAACCCTAAACCCTAACCCTAACCCTAACCCTAACCCTAGCCCTAACCCTAGCCCTAAGTCGTACCCTAACCCTAATCCTAACCCTAACCCAACCTTAACCCTAAAACTAACCTTAGCCCTTAAAACTAACCTAATAGAAACCCTAACCCTAACTCCTAACCCTAAGCCTAACCTAACCCTAACCCTAACCCTAGCCGTAACCCTAACCCTAACCCTAACCCTAGCCCTAACCCTAACCCTAACCCTAACCCTAACCTTAGCCCTAACCCTAACCCCTAACCCCTAACCGTAACGCTAACCCTAAGCCTAACCCCTAACCCCTAACCCCTAACCCTAACCCTAACCCTAAACCCTAACCCTAACCCTAACCCTAACCCTAGCCCTAACCCTAGCCCTAAGTCGTACCCTAACCCTAATCCTAACCCTAACCCAACCTTAACCCTAAAACTAACCTTAGCCCTTAAAACTAACCTAATAGAAACCCTAACCCTAACTCCTAACCCTAAGCCTAACCTAACCCTAACCCTAACCCTAGCCGTAACCCTAACCCTAACCCTAACCCTAGCCCTAACCCTAACCCTAACCTTAGCCCTAACCCTAACCCCTAACCCCTAACCGTAAGGCTAACCCTAAGCCTAACCCCTAACCCCTAACCCCTAACCCTAACCCTAACCCTAAACCCTAACCCTAACCCTAACCCTAACCCTAGCCCTAACCCTAGCCCTAAGTTGTACCCTAACCCTAATCCTAACCCTAACGCAACCTTAACCCTATAGCTAACCTTAGCCCTTAAAACTAACCTAATAGAAACCCTAACCCTAACTCCTAACCCTAAGCCTAACCTAACCCTAACCCTAACCCTAGCCGTAACCCTAACCCTAACCCTAACCCTAGCCCTAACCCTAACCCTAACCCTAACCCTAACCTTAGCCCTAACCCTAACCCCTAACCCCTAACCGTAACGCTAACCCTAAGCCTAACCCCTAACCCCTAACCCCTAACCCTAACCCTAACCCTAAACCCTAACCCTAACCCTAACCCTAACCCTAGCCCTAAGTCGTACCATAACCCTAATCCTAAACCTAACGCAACCTTAACCCTAAAACTAACCTTAGCCCTTAAAATTAACCTAATAGAAACCCTAACCCTAACTCCTAAACCTAAGCCTAACCTAACCCTAACCCTAACCCTAGCCGTAACCCTAACCCTAACCCTAACCCTAGCCCTAACCCTAACCCTAACCCTAACCCTAACCCTAACCTTAGCCCTAACCCTAACCCCTAACCCCTAACCGTAACGCTAACCCTAAGCCTAACCCCTAACCCCTAACCCCTAACCCTAACCATAACCCTAAACCCTAACCCTAACCCTAACCCTAACCCTAGCCCTAACCCTAGCCCTAAGTCGTACCCTAACCCTAATCCTAACCCGAACCCAACCTTAACCCTAAAACTAACCTTAGCCCTTAAAACTAACCTAATAGAAACCCTAACCCTAACTCCTAACCCTAAGCCTAACCTAACCCTAACCCTAACCCTAGCCGTAACCCTAACCCTAACCCTAACCCTAGCCCTAACCCTAACCCTAACCCTAACCCTAACCTTAGCCCTAACCCTAACCCCTAACACCTAACCGTAACGCTAACCCTAAGCCTAACCCCTAACCCCTAACCCCTAACCCTAACACTAACCCTAAACCCTAACCCTAACCCTAACCCTAACCCTAGCCCTAACCCTAGCCCTAAGTCGTACCATAACCCTAATCCTAACCCTAACCCAACCTTAACCCTAAAACTAACCTTAGCCCTTAAAACTAACCTAATAGAAACCCTAACCCTAACTCCTAACCCTAAGCCTAACCTAACCCTAACCCTAACCCTAACCCTAGCCCTAACCCTAGCCCTAAGTCGTACCCTAACCCTAATCCTAACCCTAACGCAACCTTAACCCTAAAACTAACCTTAGCCCTTAAAATTAACCTAATAGAAACCCTAACCCTAACTCCTAACCCTAAGCCTAACCTAACCCTAACCCTAACCCTAGCCGTAACCCTAACCCTAACCCTAACCCTAGCCCTAACCCTAACCTTAGCCCTAACCCTAACCCCTAACCCCTAACCCCTAACCGTAACGCTAACCCTAAGCCTAACCCCTAACCCCTAACCCCTAACCCTAACCATAACCCTAAACCCTAACCCTAACCCTAACCCTAACCCTAGCCCTAACCCTAGCCCTAAGTCGTACCCTAACCCTAATCCTAACCCTAACGCAACCTTAACCCTAAAACTAACCTTAGCCCTTAAAATTAACCTAATAGAAACCCTAACCCTAACTCCTAACCCTAAGCCTAACCTAACCCTAACCCTAACCCTAGCCGTAACCCTAACCCTAACCCTAACCCTAGCCCTAACCCTAACCCTAACCCTAACCCTAACCTTAGCCCTAACCCTAACCCCTAACCCCTAACCGTAACGCTAACCCTAAGCCTAACCCCTAACCCCTAACCCCTATCCCTAACCATAACCCTAAACCCTAACCCTAACCCTAACCCTAACCCTAGCCCTAACCCTAGCCCTAAGTCGTACCCTAACCCTAATCCTAACCCGAACCCAACCTTAACCCTAAAACTAACCTTAGCCCTTAAAACTAACCTAATAGAAACCCTAACCCTAACTCCTAACCCTAAGCCTAACCTAACCCTAACCCTAACCCTAGCCGTAACCCTAACCCTAACCCTAACCCTAGCCCTAACCCTAACCCTAACCCTAACCCTAACCTTAGCCCTAACCCTAACCCCTAACCCCTAACCGTAACGCTAACCCTAAGCCTAACCCCTAACCCCTAACCCCTAACCCTAACCCTAAACCCTAACCCTAACCCTAACCCTAACCCTAGCCCTAACCCTAGCCCTAAGTCGTACCCTAACCCTAATCCTAACCCTAACCCAACCTTAACCCTAAAACTAACCTTAGCCCTTAAAACTAACCTAATAGAAACCCTAACCCTAACTCCTAACCCTAAGCCTAACCTAACCCTAACCCTAACCCTAGCCGTAACCCTAAACCTAACCCTAACCCTAGCCCTAACCCTAACCCTAACCCTAACCCTAACCTTAGCCCTAACCCTAACCCCTAACCCCTAACCGTAACGCTAACCCTAAGCCTAACCCCTAACCCCTAACCCTAACCCTAACCCTAACCCTAACCCTAACCCTAGCCCTAACCCTAGCCCTAAGTCGTACCCTAACCCTAATCCTAACCCTAACCCAACCTTAACCCTAAAACTAACCTTAGCCCTTAAAACTAACCTAATAGAAACCCTAACCCTAACTCCTAACCCTAAGCCTAACCTAACCCTAACCCTAAGCCTAGCCGTAACCCTAACCCTAACCCTAACCCTAGCCCTAACCCTAACCCTAACCTTAGCCCTAACCCTAACCCCTAACCCCTAACCGTAAGGCTAACCCTAAGCCTAACCCCTAACCCCTAACCCCTAACCCTAACCCTAACCCTAAACCCTAACCCTAACCCTAACCCTAACCCTAGCCCTAAACCTAGCCCTAAGTCGTACCCTAACCCTAATCCTAACCCTAACCCAACCTTAACCCTATAGCTAACCTTAGCCCTTAAAACTAACCTAATAGAAACCCTAACCCTAACTCCTAACCCTAAGCCTAACCTAACCCTAACCCTAACCCTAGCCGTAACCCTAACCCTAACCCTAACCCTAGCCCTAACCCTAACCCTAACCCTATCCCTAACCTTAGCCCTAACCCTAACCCCTAACCCCTAACCGTAACGCTAACCCTAAGCCTAACCCCTAACCCCTAACCCCTAACCCTAACCCTAACCCTAAACCCTAACCCTAACCCTAACCCTAACCCTAGCCCTAACCCTAGCCCTAAGTCGTACCATAACCCTAATCCTAACCCTAACCCAACCTTAACCCTAAAACTAACCTTAGCCCTTAAAACTAACCTAATAGAAACCCTAACCCTAACTCCTAACCCTAAGCCTAACCTAACCCTAACCCTAACCCTAGCCGTAACCCTAACCCTAACCCTAACCCTAGCCCTAACCCTAACCCTAACCCTAACCCTAACCTTAGCCCTAACCCTAACCCCTAACCCCTAACCGTAACGCTAACCCTAAGCCTAACCCCTAACCCCTAACCCCTAACCCTAACCCTAACCCTAAACCCTAACCCTAACCCTAACCCTAACCCTAGCCCTAACCCTAGCCCTAAGTCGTACCCTAACCCTAATCCTAACCCGAACCCAACCTTAACCCTAAAACTAACCTTAGCCCTTAAAACTAACCTAATAGAAACCCTAAACCTAACTCCTAACACTAAGCCTAACCTAACCCTAACCCTAACCCTAGCCGTAACCCTAACCCTAACCCTAACCCTAGCCCTAACCCTAACCCTAACCCTAACCCTAACCTTAGCCCTAACCCTAACCCCTAACCCCTAACCGTAACGCTAACCCTAAGCCTAACCCCTAACCCCTAACCCCTAACCCTAACCATAACCCTAAACCCTAACCCTAACCCTAACCCTAACCCTAGCCCTAAGTCGTACCCTAACCCTAATCCTAACCCTAACGCAACCTTAACCCTAAAACTAACCTTAGCCCTTAAAATTAACCTAATAGAAACCCTAACCCTAACTCCTAACCCTAAGCCTAACCTAACCCTAACCCTAACCCTAGCCGTAACCCTAACCCTAACCCTAACCCTAGCCCTAACCCTAACCTTAGCCCTAACCCTAACCCCTAACCCCTAACCCCTAACCGTAACGCTAACCCTAAGCCTAACCCCTAACCCCTAACCCCTAACCCTAACCATAACCCTAAACCCTAACCCTAACCCTAACCCTAACCCTAGCCCTAACCCTAGCCCTAAGTCGTACCCTAACCCTAATCCTAACCCTAACGCAACCTTAACCCTAAAACTAACCTTAGCCCTTAAAATTAACCTAATAGAAACCCTAACCCTAACTCCTAACCCTAAGCCTAACCTAACCCTAACCCTAACCCTAGCCGTAACCCTAACCCTAACCCTAACCCTAGCCCTAACCCTAACCCTAACCTTAGCCCTAACCCTAACCCCTAACCCCTAACCGTAACGCTAACCCTAAGCCTAACCCCTAACCCCTAACCCCTATCCCTAACCATAACCCTAAACCCTAACCCTAACCCTAACCCTAACCCTAGCCCTAACCCTAGCCCTAAGTCGTACCCTAACCCTAATCCTAACCCGAACCCAACCTTAACCCTAAAACTAACCTTAGCCCTTAAAACTAACCTAATAGAAACCCTAACCCTAACTCCTAACCCTAAGCCTAACCTAACCCTAACCCTAACCCTAGCCGTAACCCTAACCCTAACCCTAACCCTAGCCCTAACCCTAACCCTAACCCTAACCCTAACCTTAGCCCTAACCCTAACCCCTAACCCCTAACCGTAACGCTAACCCTAAGCCTAACCCCTAACCCCTAACCCCTAACCCTAACCCTAACCCTAAACCCTAACCCTAACCCTAACCCTAACCCTAGCCCTAACCCTAGCCCTAAGTCGTACCCTAACCCTAATCCTAACCCTAACCCAACCTTAACCCTAAAACTAACCTTAGCCCTTAAAACTAACCTAATAGAAACCCTAACCCTAACTCCTAACCCTAAGCCTAACCTAACCCTAACCCTAACCCTAGCCGTAACCCTAACCCTAACCCTAACCCTAGCCCTAACCCTAACCCTAACCCTAACCCTAACCTTAGCCCTAACCCTAACCCCTAACCCCTAACCGTAACGCTAACCCTAAGCCTAACCCCTAACCCCT
>NW_027439381.1:35000-67500 GCF_964188355.1 Buteo buteo
CTAACCCTAGCCGTAACCCTAACCCTAGCCCTAACCCTAACCCTAACCCTAACCCTAACCTTAGCCCTAACCCTAACCCCTAACCCCTAACCGTAACGCTAACCCTAAGCCTAACCCCTAACCCCTAACCCCTAACCCTAACCCTAACCCTAAACCCTAACCCTAACCCTAACCCTAACCCTAGCCCTAACCCTAGCCCTAAGTCGTACCCTAACCCTAATCCTAACCCTAACCCAACCTTAACCCTAAAACTAACCTTAGCCCTTAAAACTAACCTAATAGAAACCCTAACCCTAACTCCTAACCCTAAGCCTAACCTAACCCTAACCCTAACCCTATCCGTAACCCTAACCCTAACCCTAACCCTAGCCCTAACCCTAACCCTAACCCTAACCCTAACCCTAACATTAGCCCTAACCCTAACCCCTAACCCCTAACTGTAACGCTAACCCTAAGCCTAACCCCTAACCCCTAACCCCTAACCCTAACCCTAACCCTAAACCCTAACCCTAACCCTAATCCTAACCCTAGCCCTAACCCTAGCCCTAAGTCGTACCCTAACCCTAATCCTAACCCGAACCCAACCTTAACCCTAAAACTAACCTTAGCCCTTAAAACTAACCTAATAGAAACCCTAACCCTAACTCCTAACCCTAAGCCTAACCTAACCCTAACCCTAACCCTAGCCGTAACCCTAACCCTAACCCTAACCCTAGCCCTAACCCTAACCCTAACCTTAGCCCTAACCCTAACCCCTAACCCCTAACCGTAACGCTAACCCTAAGCCTAACCCCTAACCCCTAACCCCTAACACTAACCATAACCCTAAACCCTAACCCTAACCCTAACCCTAACCCTAGCCCTAACCCTAGCCCTAAGTCGTACCCTAACCCTAATCCTAACCCTAACGCAACCTTAACCCTAAAACTAACCTTAGCCCTTAAAATTAACCTAATAGAAACCCTAACCCTAACTCCTAACCCTAAGCCTAACCTAACCCTAACCCTAACCCTAGCCGTAACCCTAACCCTAACCCTAACCCTAGCCCTAACCCTAACCCTAACCCTAACCCTAACCTTAGCCCTAACCCTAACCCCTAACCCCTAACCGTAACGCTAACCCTAAGCCTAACCCCTAACCCCTAACCCCTATCCCTAACCATAACCCTAAACCCTAACCCTAACCCTAACCCTAACCCTAGCCCTAACCCTAGCCCTAAGTCGTACCCTAACCCTAATCCTAACCCGAACCCAACCTTAACCCTAAAACTAACCTTAGCCCTTAAAACTAACCTAATAGAAACCCTAACCCTAACTCCTAACCCTAAGCCTAACCTAACCCTAACCCTAACCCTAGCCGTAACCCTAACCCTAACCCTAACCCTAGCCCTAACCCTAACCCTAACCCTAACCCTAACCTTAGCCCTAACCCTAACCCCTAACCCCTAACCGTAACGCTAACCCTAAGCCTAACCCCTAACCCCTAACCCCTAACCCTAACCCTAACCCTAAACCCTAACCCTAACCCTAACCCTAGCCCTAACCCTAGCCCTAAGTCGTACCCTAACCCTAATCCTAACCCTAACCCAACCTTAACCCTAAAACTAACCTTAGCCCTTAAAACTAACCTAATAGAAACCCTAACCCTAACTCCTAACCCTAAGCCTAACCTAACCCTAACCCTAACCCTAGCCGTAACCCTAACCCTAACCCTAACCCTAGCCCTAACCCTAACCCTAACCCTAACCCTAACCTTAGCCCTAACCCTAACCCCTAACCCCTAACCGTAACGCTAACCCTAAGCCTAACCCCTAACCCCTAACCCCTAACCCTAACCCTAACCCTAAACCCTAACCCTAACCCTAACCCTAACCCTAGCCCTAACCCTAGCCCTAAGTCGTACCCTAACCCTAATCCTAACCCTAACCCAACCTTAACCCTAAAACTAACCTTAGCCCTTAAAACTAACCTAATAGAAACCCTAACCCTAACTCCTAACCCTAAGCCTAACCTAACCCTAACCCTAACCCTAGCCGTAACCCTAACCCTAACCCTAACCCTAGCCCTAACCCTAACCCTAACCCTAACCCTAACCTTAGCCCTAACCCTAACCCCTAACCCCTAACCGTAACGCTAACCCTAAGCCTAACACCTAACCCCTAACCCTAACCCTAAACCCTAACCCTAACCCTAGCCCTAAGTCGTACCCTAACCCTAATCCTAACCCTAACGCAACCTTAACCCTATAGCTAACCTTAGCCCTTAAAACTAACCTAATAGAAACCCTAACCCTAACTCCTAACCCTAAGCCTAACCTAACCCTAACCCTAACCCTAGCCGTAACCCTAACCCTAACCCTAACCCTAGCCCTAACCCTAACCCTAACCCTAACCCTAACCTTAGCCCTAACCCTAACCCCTAACCCCTAACCGTAACGCTAACCCTAAGCCTAACCCCTAACCCCTAACCCCTAACCCTAACCCTAACCCTAAACCCTAACCCTAACCCTAACCCTAACCCTAGCCCTAACCCTAGCCCTAAGTCGTACCCTAACCCTAATCCTAACCCGAACCCAACCTTAACCCTAAAACTAACCTTAGCCCTTAAAACTAACCTAATAGAAACCCTAACCCTAACTCCTAACCCTAAGCCTAACCTAACCCTAACCCTAACCCTAGCCGTAACCCTAACCCTAACCCTAACCCTAGCCCTAACCCTAACCCTAACCCTAACCCTAACCTTAGCCCTAACCCTAACCCCTAACCCCTAACCGTAACGCTAACCCTAAGCCTAACCCCTAACCCCTAACCCCTAACCCTAACCCTAACCCTAAACCCTAACCCTAACCCTAACCCTAACCCTAGCCCTAACCCTAGCCCTAAGTCGTACCCTAACCCTAATCCTAACCCTAACCCAACCTTAACCCTAAAACTAACCTTAGCCCTTAAAACTAACCTAATAGAAACCCTAACCCTAACTCCTAACCCTAAGCCTAACCTAACCCTAACCCTAACCCTAGCCGTAACCCTAACCCTAACCCTAACCCTAGCCCTAACCCTAACCCTAACCCTAACCCTAACCTTAGCCCTAACCCTAACCCCTAACCCCTAACCGTAACGCTAACCCTAAGCCTAACCCCTAACCCCTAACCCCTAACCCTAACCGTAACCCTAAACCCTAACCCTAACCCTAACCCTAACCCTAGCCCTAACCCTAGCCCTAAGTCGTACCCTAACCCTAATCCTAACCCTAACCCAACCTTAATCCTAAAACTAACCTTAGCCCTTAAAACTAACCTAATAGAAACCCTAACCCTAACTCCTAACCCTAAGCCTAACCTAACCCTAACCCTAACCCTAACCCTAGCCCTAACCCTAGCCCTAAGTCGTACCCTAACCCTAATCCTAACCCTAACCCAACCTTAACCCTAAAACTAACCTTAGCCCTTAAAACTAACCTAATAGAAACCCTAACCCTAACTCCTAACCCTAAGCCTAACCTAACCCTAACCCTAACCCTAGCCGTAACCCTAACCCTAACCCTAACCCTAGCCCTAACCCTAACCCTAACCTTAGCCCTAACCCTAACCCCTAACCCCTAACCGTAACGCTAACACTAAGCCTAACCCCTAACCCCTAACCCCTAACCCTAACCCTAACCCTAAACCCTAACCCTAACCCTAACCCTAAACCCTAACCCTAACCCTAACCCTAACCCTAGCCCTAACCCTAGCCCTAAGTCGTACCCTAACCCTAATCCTAACCCGAACCCAACCTTAACCCTAAAACTAACCTTAGCCCTTAAAACTAACCTAATAGAAACCCTAACCCTAACTCCTAACCCTAAGCCTAACCTAACCCTAACCCTAACCCTAGCCGTAACCCTAACCCTAACCCTAACCCTAGCCCTAACCCTAACCCTAACCCTAACCCTAACCTTAGCCCTAACCCTAACCCCTAACCCCTAACCGTAACGCTAACCCTAAGCCTAACCCCTAACCCCTAACCCCTAACCCTAACCCTAACCCTAAACCCTAACCCTAACCCTAACCCTAACCCTAGCCCTAACCCTAGCCCTAAGTCGTACCCTAACCCTATTCCTAACCCGAACCCAACCTTAACCCTAAAACTAACCTTAGCCCTTAAAACTAACCTAATAGAAACCCTAACCCTAACTCCTAACCCTAAGCCTAACCTAACCCTAACCCTAACCCTAGCCGTAACCCTAACCCTAGCCCTAACCCTAGCCCTAACCCTAACCCTAACCCTAACCCTAACCTTAGCCCTAACCCTAACCCCTAACCCCTAAACGTAACGCTAACCCTAAGCCTAACCCCTAACCCCTAACCCCTAACCCTAACCCTAACCCTAAACCCTAACCCTAACCCTAACCCTAACCCTAGCCCTAACCCTAGCCCTAAGTCGTACCCTAACCCTAATCCTAACCCTAACCCAACCTTAACCCTAAAACTAACCTTAGCCCTTAAAACTAACCTAATAGAAACCCTAACCCTAACTCCTAACCCTAAGCCTAACCTAACCCTAACCCTAACCCTAGCCGTAACCCTAACCCTAACCCTAACCCTAGCCCTAACCCTAACCCTAACCCTAACCCTAACCTTAGCCCTAACCCTAACCCCTAACCCCTAACCGTAACGCTAACCCTAAGCCTAACCCATAACCCCTAACCCCTAACCCTAACCCTAACCCTAAACCCTAACCCTAACCCTAACCCTAACCCTAGCCCTAACCCTAGCCCTAAGTCGTACCATAACCCTAATCCTAACCCTAACGCAACCTTAACCCTAAAACTAACCTTAGCCCTTAAAACTAACCTAATAGAAACCCTAACCCTAACTCCTAACCCTAAGCCTAACCTAACCCTAACCCTAACCCTAGCCGTAACCCTAACCCTAACCCTAACCCTAGCCCTAACCCTAACCCTAACCCTAACCCTAACCCTAACCTTAGCCCTAACCCTAACCCCTAACCCCTAACCGTAACGCTAAACCTAAGCCTAACCCCTAACCCCTAACCCCTAACCCTAACCCTAACCCTAAACCCTAACCCTAACCCTAACCCTAACCCTAGCCCTAACCCTAGCCCTAAGTCGTACCCTAACCCTAATCCTAACCCGAACCCAACCTTAACCCTAAAACTAACCTTAGCCCTTAAAACTAACCTAATAGAAACCCTAACCCTAACTCCTAACCCTAAGCCTAACCTAACCCTAACCCTAACCCTAGCCGTAACCCTAACCCTAACCCTAACCCTAGCCCTAACCCTAACCCTAACCCTAACCCTAACCTTAGCCCTAACCCTAACCCCTAACCCCTAACCGTAACGCTAACCCTAAGCCTAACCCCTAACCCCTAACCCCTAACCCTAACCCTAACCCTAAACCCTAACCCTAACCCTAACCCTAACCCTAGCCCTAACCCTAGCCCTAAATCGTACCCTAATCCTAATCCTAACCCTAACGCAACCTTAACCCTATAGCTAACCTTAGCCCTTAAAACTAACCTAATAGAAACCCTAACCCTAACTCCTAACCCTAAGCCTAACCTAACCCTAACCCTAACCCTAGCCGTAACCCTAACCCTAACCCTAACCCTAGCCCTAACCCTAACCCTAACCCTAACCCTAACCTTAGCCCTAACCCTAACCCCTAACCCCTAACCGTAACGCTAACCCTAAGCCTAACCCCTAACCCCTAACCCCTAACCCTAACCCTAACCCTAAACCCTAACCCTAACCCTAACCCTAACCCTAGCCCTAACCCTAGCCCTAAGTCGTACCCTAACCCTAATCCTAACCCTAACGCAACCTTAACCCTATAGCTAACCTTAGCCCTTAAAACTAACCTAATAGAAACCCTAACCCTAACTCCTAACCCTAAGCCTAACCTAACCCTAACCCTAACCCTAGCCGTAACCCTAACCCTAACCCTAACCCTAGCCCTAACCCTAACCCTAACCCTAACCATAACCTTAGCCCTAACCCTAACCCCTAACCCCTAACCGTAACGCTAACCCTAAGCCTAACCCCTAACCCCTAACCCCTAACCCTAACCCTAACCCTAAACCCTAAGCCTAACCCTAACCCTAACCCTAGCCCTAACCCTAGCCCTAAGTCGTACCCTAACCCTAATCCTAACCCGAACCCAACCCTAACCCTAACCCTAAACCCTAACCCTAACCCTAACCCTAACCCTAGCCGTAACCCTAACCCTAACCCTAACCCTAGCCCTAACCCTAACCCTAACCCTAACCCTAACCTTAGACCTAACCCTAACCCCTAACCCCTAACCGTAACGCTAACCCTAAGCCTAACCCCTAACCCCTAACCCCTAACCCTAACCCTAACCCTAAACCCTAACCCTAACCCTAACCCTAACCCTAACCCTAACCCTAATCCTAACCCGAACCCAACCTTAACCCTAAAACTAACCTTAGCCCTTAAAACTAACCTAATAGAAACCCTAACCCTAACTCCTAACCCTAAGCCTAACCTAACCCTAACCCTAACCCTAGCCGTAACCCTAACCCTAACCCTAACCCTAGCCCTAACCCTAACCCTAACCCTAACCCTAACCTTAGCCCTAACCCTAACCCCTAACCCCTAACCGTAACACTAACCCTAAGCCTAACCCCTAACCCCTAACCCCTAACCCTAACCCTAAACCCTAACCCTAACCCTAACCCTAACCCTAGCCCTAACCCTAGCCCTAAGTCGTACCCTAACCCTAATCCTAACCCTAACCCAACCTTAACCCTAAAATTAACCTTAGCCCTTAAAACTAACCTAATAGAAACCCTAACCCTAACTCCTAACCCTAAGCCTAACCTAACCCTAACCCTAACCCTAGCCGTAACCCTAACCCTAACCCTAACCCTAGCCCTAACCCTAACCCTAACCCTAACCCTAACCTTAGCCCTAACCCTAACCCCTAACCCCTCACCGTAACGCTAACCCTAAGCCTAACCCCTAACCCCTAACCCTAACCCTAACCCTAACCCTAACCCTAGCCCTAACCCTAGCCCTAAGTCGTACCCTAACCCTAATCCTAACCCTAACGCAACCTTAACACTAAAACTAACCTTAGCCCTTAAAACTAACCTAATAGAAACCCTAACCCTAATTCCTAACCCTAAGCCTAACCTAACCCTAACCCTAACCCTATCCGTAACCCTAACCCTAACCCTAACCCTAGCCCTAACCCTAACCCTAACCCTAACCCTAACCCTAACATTAGCCCTAACCCTAACCCCTAACCCCTAACCGTAACGCTAACCCTAAGCCTAACCCCTAACCCCTAACCCCTAACCCTAACCCTAACCCTAAACCCTAACCCTAACCCTAATCCTAACCCTAGCCCTAACCCTAGCCCTAAGTCGTACCCTAACCCTAATCCTAACCCGAACCCAACCTTAACCCTAAAACTAACCTTAGCCCTTAAAACTAACCTAATAGAAACCCTAACCCTAACTCCTAACCCTAAGCCTAACCTAACCCTAACCCTAACCCTAGCCGTAACCCTAACCCTAACCCTAACCCTAGCCCTAACCCTAACCCTAACCTTAGCCCTAACCCTAACCCCTAACCCCTAACCATAACGCTAACCCTAAGCCTAACCCCTAACCCCTAACCCCTAACACTAACCATAACCCTAAACCCTAACCCTAACCCTAACCCTAACCCTAGCCCTAACCCTAGCCCTAAGTCGTACCCTAACCCTAATCCTAACCCTAACGCAACCTTAACCCTAAAACTAACCTTAGCCCTTAAAATTAACCTAATAGAAACCCTAACCCTAACTCCTAACCCTAAGCCTAACCTAACCCTAACCCTAACCCTAGCCGTAACCCTAACCCTAACCCTAACCCTAGCCCTAACCCTAACCCTAACCCTAACCCTAACTTTAGCACTAACCCTAACCCCTAACCCCTAACCGTAACGCTAACCCTAAGCCTAACCCCTAACCCCTAACCCCTATCCCTAACCATAACCCTAAACCCTAACCCTAACCCTAACCCTAACCCTAGCCCTAACCCTAGCCCTAAGTCGTACCCTAACCCTAATCCTAACCCGAACCCAACCTTAACCCTAAAACTAACCTTAGCCCTTAAAACTAACCTAATAGAAACCCTAACCCTAACTCCTAACCCTAAGCCTAACCTAACCCTAACCCTAACCCTAGCCGTAACCCTAACCCTAACCCTAACCCTAGCCCTAACCCTAACCCTAACCCTAACCCTAACCTTAGCCCTAACCCTAACCCCTAACCCCTAACCGTAACGCTAACCCTAAGCCTAACCCCTAACCCCTAACCCCTAACCCTAACCCTAACCCTAAACCCTAACCCTAACCCTAACCCTAGCCCTAACCCTAGCCCTAAGTCGTACCCTAACCCTAATCCTAACCCTAACCCAACCTTAACCCTAAAACTAACCTTAGCCCTTAAAACTAACCTAATAGAAACCCTAACCCTAACTCCTAACCCTAAGCCTAACCTAACCCTAACCCTAACCCTAGCCGTAACCCTAACCCTAACCCTAACCCTAGCCCTAACCCTAACCCTAACCCTAACCCTAACCTTAGCCCTAACCCTAACCCCTAACCCCTAACCGTAACGCTAACCCTAAGCCTAACCCCTAACCCCTAACCCCTAACCCTAACCCTAACCCTAAACCCTAACCCTAACCCTAACCCTAACCCTAGCCCTAACCCTAGCCCTAAGTCGTACCCTAACCCTAATCCTAACCCTAACGCAACCTTAACCCTAAAACTAACCTTAGCCCTTAAAACTAACCTAATAGAAACCCTAACCCTAACTCCTAACCCTAAGCCTAACCTAACCCTAACCCTAACCCTAGCCGTAACCCTAACCCTAACACTAACCCTAGCCCTAACCCTAACCCTAACCCTAACCCTAACCTTAGCCCTAACCCTAACCCCTAACCCCTAACCGTAACGCTAACCCTAAGCCTAACCCCTAACCCCTAACCCCTAACCCTAACCCTAACCCTAAACCCTAACCCTAACCCTAACCCTAACCCTAGCCCTAACCCTAGCCCTAAGTCGTACCATAACCCTAATCCTAACCCTAACCCAACCTTAACCCTAAAACTAACCTTAGCCCTTAAAACTAACCTAATAGAAACCCTAACCCTAACTCCTAACCCTAAGCCTAACCTAACCCTAACCCTAACCCTAGCCGTAACCCTAACCCTAACCCTAACCCTAGCCCTAACCCTAACCCTAACCCTAACCCTAACCTTAGCCTTAACCCTAACCCCTAACCCCTAACCGTAACGCTAACCCTAAGCCTAACCCCTAACCCCTAACCCCTAACCCTAACCCTAACCCTAAACCCTAACCCTAACCCTAACCCTAGCCCTAACCCTAGCCCTAAGTCGTACCCTAACCCTAATCCTAACCCTAACCCAACCTTAACCCTATAGCTAACTTTAGCCCTTAAAACTAACCTAATAGAAACCCTAACCCTAACTCCTAACCCTAAGCCTAACCTAACCCTAACCCTAACCCTAGCCGTAACCCTAACCCTAACCCTAACCCTAGCCCTAACCCTAACCCTAACTCTAACCCTAACCTTAGCCCTAACCCTAACCCCTAACCCCTAACCGTAACGCTAACCCTAAGCCTAACCCCTAACCCCTAACCCCTAACCCTAACCCTAACCCTAAACCCTAACCCTAACCCTAACCCTAACCCTAGCCCTAACCCTAGCCCTAAGTCGTACCCTAACCCTAATCCTAACCCTAACGCAACCTTAACCCTATAGCTAACCTTAGCCCTTAAAACTAACCTAATAGAAACCCTAACCCTAACTCCTAACCCTAAGCCTAACCTAACCCTAACCCTAACCCTAGCCGTAACCCTAACCCTAACCCTAACCCTAGCCCTAACCCTAACCCTAACCCTAACCATAACCTTAGCCCTAACCCTAACCCCTAACCCCTAACCGTAACGCTAACCCTAAGCCTAACCCCTAACCCCTAACCCCTAACCCTAACCCTAACCCTAAACCCTAAGCCTAACCCTAACCCTAACCCTAGCCCTAACCCTAGCCCTAAGTCGTACCCTAACCCTAATCCTAACCCGAACCCAACCTTAACCCTAAAACTAACCTTAGCCCTTAAAACTAACCTAATAGAAACCCTAACCCTAACTCCTAACCCTAAGCCTAACCTAACCCTAACCCTAACCCTAGCCGTAACCCTAACCCTAACCCTAACCCTAGCCCTAACCCTAACCCTAACCCTAACCCTAACCTTAGCCCTAACCCTAACCCCTAACCCCTAACCGTAACACTAACCCTAAGCCTAACCCCTAACCCCTAACCCCTAACCCTAACCCTAAACCCTAACCCTAACCCTAACCCTAACCCTAGCCCTAACCCTAGCCCTAAGTCGTACCCTAACCCTAATCCTAACCCTAACCCAACCTTAACCCTAAAATTAACCTTAGCCCTTAAAACTAACCTAATAGAAACCCTAACCCTAAATCCTAACCCTAAGCCTAACCTAACCCTAACCCTAACCCTAGCCGTAACCCTAACCCTAACCCTAACCCTAGCCCTAACCCTAACCCTAACCCTAACCCTAACCTTAGCCCTAACCCTAACCCCTAACCCCTAACCGTAACGCTAACCCTAAGCCTAACCCCTAACCCCTAACCCTAACCCTAACCCTAACCCTAACCCTAGCCCTAACCCTAGCCCTAAGTCGTACCCTAACCCTAATCCTAACCCTAACGCAACCTTAACACTAAAACTAACCTTAGCCCTTAAAACTAACCTAATAGAAACCCTAACCCTAATTCCTAACCCTAAGCCTAACCTAACCCTAACCCTAACCCTAGCCGTAACCCTAACCCTAGCCCTAACCCTAACCCTAACCCTAACCCTAACCTTAGCCCTAACCCTAACCCCTAACCCCTAACCGTAACGCTAACCCTAAGCCTAACCCCTAACCCCTAACCCCTAACCCTAACCCTAACCCTAAACCCTAACCCTAACCCTAACCCTAACCCTAGCCCTAACCCTAGCCCTAAGTCGTACCCTAACCCTAATCCTAACCCTAACCCAACCTTAACCCTAAAACTAACCTTAGCCCTTAAAACTAACCTAATAGAAACCCTAACCCTAACTCCTAACCCTAAGCCTAACCTAACCCTAACCCTAACCCTATCCGTAACCCTAACCCTAACCCTAACCCTAGCCCTAACCCTAACCCTAACCCTAACCCTAACCCTAACATTAGCCCTAACCCTAACCCCTAACCCCTAACTGTAACGCTAACCCTAAGCCTAACCCCTAACCCCTAACCCCTAACCCTAACCCTAACCCTAAACCCTAACCCTAACCCTAATCCTAACCCTAGCCCTAACCCTAGCCCTAAGTCGTACCCTAACCCTAATCCTAACCCGAACCCAACCTTAACCCTAAAACTAACCTTAGCCCTTAAAACTAACCTAATAGAAACCCTAACCCTAACTCCTAACCCTAAGCCTAACCTAACCCTAACCCTAACCCTAGCCGTAACCCTAACCCTAACCCTAACCCTAGCCCTAACCCTAACCCTAACCTTAGCCCTAACCCTAACCCCTAACCCCTAACCGTAACGCTAACCCTAAGCCTAACCCCTAACCCCTAACCCCTAACACTAACCATAACCCTAAACCCTAACCCTAACCCTAACCCTAACCCTAGCCCTAACCCTAGCCCTAAGTCGTACCCTAACCCTAATCCTAACCCTAACGCAACCTTAACCCTAAAACTAACCTTAGCCCTTAAAATTAACCTAATAGAAACCCTAACCCTAACTCCTAACCCTAAGCCTAACCTAACCCTAACCCTAACCCTAGCCGTAACCCTAACCCTAACCCTAACCCTAGCCCTAACCCTAACCCTAACCCTAACCCTAACCTTAGCCCTAACCCTAACCCCTAACCCCTAACCGTAACGCTAACCCTAAGCCTAACCCCTAACCCCTAACCCCTATCCCTAACCATAACCCTAAACCCTAACCCTAACCCTAACCCTAACCCTAGCCCTAACCCTAGCCCTAAGTCGTACCCTAACCCTAATCCTAACCCGAACCCAACCTTAACCCTAAAACTAACCTTAGCCCTTAAAACTAACCTAATAGAAACCCTAACCCTAACTCCTAACCCTAAGCCTAACCTAACCCTAACCCTAACCCTAGCCGTAACCCTAACCCTAACCCTAACCCTAGCCCTAACCCTAACCCTAACCCTAACCCTAACCTTAGCCCTAACCCTAACCCCTAACCCCTAACCGTAACGCTAACCCTAAGCCTAACCCCTAACCCCTAACCCCTAACCCTAACCCTAACCCTAAACCCTAACCCTAACCCTAACCCTAGCCCTAACCCTAGCCCTAAGTCGTACCCTAACCCTAATCCTAACCCTAACCCAACCTTAACCCTAAAACTAACCTTAGCCCTTAAAACTAACCTAATAGAAACCCTAACCCTAACTCCTAACCCTAAGCCTAACCTAACCCTAACCCTAACCCTAGCCGTAACCCTAACCCTAACCCTAACCCTAGCCCTAACCCTAACCCTAACCCTAACCCTAACCTTAGCCCTAACCCTAACCCCTAACCCCTAACCGTAACGCTAACCCTAAGCCTAACCCCTAACCCCTAACCCCTAACCCTAACCCTAACCCTAAACCCTAACCCTAACCCTAACCCTAACCCTAGCCCTAACCCTAGCCCTAAGTCGTACCCTAACCCTAATCCTAACCCTAACCCAACCTTAACCCTAAAACTAACCTTAGCCCTTAAAACTAACCTAATAGAAACCCTAACCCTAACTCCTAACCCTAAGCCTAACCTAACCCTAACCCTAACCCTAGCCGTAACCCTAACCCTAACCCTAACCCTAGCCCTAACCCTAACCCTAACCCTAACCCTAACCTTAGCCCTAACCCTAACCCCTAACCCCTAACCGTAACGCTAACCCTAAGCCTAACACCTAACCCCTAACCCTAACCCTAAACCCTAACCCTAACCCTAGCCCTAAGTCGTACCCTAACCCTAATCCTAACCCTAACGCAACCTTAACCCTATAGCTAACCTTAGCCCTTAAAACTAACCTAATAGAAACCCTAACCCTAACTCCTAACCCTAAGCCTAACCTAACCCTAACCCTAACCCTAGCCGTAACCCTAACCCTAACCCTAACCCTAGCCCTAACCCTAACCCTAACCCTAACCCTAACCTTAGCCCTAACCCTAACCCCTAACCCCTAACCGTAACGCTAACCCTAAGCCTAACCCCTAACCCCTAACCCCTAACCCTAACCCTAACCCTAAACCCTAACCCTAACCCTAACCCTAACCCTAGCCCTAACCCTAGCCCTAAGTCGTACCCTAACCCTAATCCTAACCCGAACCCAACCTTAACCCTAAAACTAACCTTAGCCCTTAAAACTAACCTAATAGAAACCCTAACCCTAACTCCTAACCCTAAGCCTAACCTAACCCTAACCCTAACCCTAGCCGTAACCCTAACCCTAACCCTAACCCTAGCCCTAACCCTAACCCTAACCCTAACCCTAACCTTAGCCCTAACCCTAACCCCTAACCCCTAACCGTAACGCTAACCCTAAGCCTAACCCCTAACCCCTAACCCCTAACCCTAACCCTAACCCTAAACCCTAACCCTAACCCTAACCCTAACCCTAGCCCTAACCCTAGCCCTAAGTCGTACCCTAACCCTAATCCTAACCCTAACCCAACCTTAACCCTAAAACTAACCTTAGCCCTTAAAACTAACCTAATAGAAACCCTAACCCTAACTCCTAACCCTAAGCCTAACCTAACCCTAACCCTAACCCTAGCCGTAACCCTAACCCTAACCCTAACCCTAGCCCTAACCCTAACCCTAACCCTAACCCTAACCTTAGCCCTAACCCTAACCCCTAACCCCTAACCGTAACGCTAACCCTAAGCCTAACCCCTAACCCCTAACCCCTAACCCTAACCGTAACCCTAAACCCTAACCCTAACCCTAACCCTAACCCTAGCCCTAACCCTAGCCCTAAGTCGTACCCTAACCCTAATCCTAACCCTAACCCAACCTTAATCCTAAAACTAACCTTAGCCCTTAAAACTAACCTAATAGAAACCCTAACCCTAACTCCTAACCCTAAGCCTAACCTAACCCTAACCCTAACCCTAACCCTAGCCCTAACCCTAGCCCTAAGTCGTACCCTAACCCTAATCCTAACCCTAACCCAACCTTAACCCTAAAACTAACCTTAGCCCTTAAAACTAACCTAATAGAAACCCTAACCCTAACTCCTAACCCTAAGCCTAACCTAACCCTAACCCTAACCCTAGCCGTAACCCTAACCCTAACCCTAACCCTAGCCCTAACCCTAACCCTAACCTTAGCCCTAACCCTAACCCCTAACCCCTAACCGTAACGCTAACACTAAGCCTAACCCCTAACCCCTAACCCCTAACCCTAACCCTAACCCTAAACCCTAACCCTAACCCTAACCCTAAACCCTAACCCTAACCCTAACCCTAACCCTAGCCCTAACCCTAGCCCTAAGTCGTACCCTAACCCTAATCCTAACCCTAACCCAACCTTAACCCTAAAACTAACCTTAGCCCTTAAAACTAACCTAATAGAAACCCTAACCCTAACTCCTAACCCTAAGCCTAACCTAACCCTAACCCTAACCCTAGCCGTAACCCTAACCCTAACCCTAACCCTAGCCCTAACCCTAACCCTAACCCTAACCCTAACCTTAGCCCTAACCCTAACCCCTAACCCCTAACCGTAACGCTAACCCTAAGCCTAACCCCTAACCCCTAACCCCTAACCCTAACCCTAACCCTAAACCCTAACCCTAACCCTAACCCTAACCCTAGCCCTAACCCTAGCCCTAAGTCGTACCCTAACCCTAATCCTAACCCGAACCCAACCTTAACCCTAAAACTAACCTTAGCCCTTAAAACTAACCTAATAGAAACCCTAACCCTAACTCCTAACCCTAAGCCTAACCTAACCCTAACCCTAACCCTAGCCGTAACCCTAACCCTAGCCCTAACCCTAGCCCTAACCCTAACCCTAACCCTAACCCTAACCTTAGCCCTAACCCTAACCCCTAACCCCTAAACGTAACGCTAACCCTAAGCCTAACCCCTAACCCCTAACCCCTAACCCTAACCCTAACCCTAAACCCTAACCCTAACCCTAACCCTAACCCTAGCCCTAACCCTAGCCCTAAGTCGTACCCTAACCCTAATCCTAACCCTAACCCAACCTTAACCCTAAAACTAACCTTAGCCCTTAAAACTAACCTAATAGAAACCCTAACCCTAACTCCTAACCCTAAGCCTAACCTAACCCTAACCCTAACCCTAGCCGTAACCCTAACCCTAACCCTAACCCTAGCCCTAACCCTAACCCTAACCCTAACCCTAACCTTAGCCCTAACCCTAACCCCTAACCCCTAACCGTAACGCTAACCCTAAGCCTAACCCATAACCCCTAACCCCTAACCCTAACCCTAACCCTAAACCCTAACCCTAACCCTAACCCTAACCCTAGCCCTAACCCTAGCCCTAAGTCGTACCATAACCCTAATCCTAACCCTAACGCAACCTTAACCCTAAAACTAACCTTAGCCCTTAAAACTAACCTAATAGAAACCCTAACCCTAACTCCTAACCCTAAGCCTAACCTAACCCTAACCCTAACCCTAGCCGTAACCCTAACCCTAACCCTAACCCTAGCCCTAACCCTAACCCTAACCCTAACCCTAACCCTAACCTTAGCCCTAACCCTAACCCCTAACCCCTAACCGTAACGCTAAACCTAAGCCTAACCCCTAACCCCTAACCCCTAACCCTAACCCTAACCCTAAACCCTAACCCTAACCCTAACCCTAACCCTAGCCCTAACCCTAGCCCTAAGTCGTACCCTAACCCTAATCCTAACCCGAACCCAACCTTAACCCTAAAACTAACCTTAGCCCTTAAAACTAACCTAATAGAAACCCTAACCCTAACTCCTAACCCTAAGCCTAACCTAACCCTAACCCTAACCCTAGCCGTAACCCTAACCCTAACCCTAACCCTAGCCCTAACCCTAACCCTAACCCTAACCCTAACCTTAGCCCTAACCCTAACCCCTAACCCCTAACCGTAACGCTAACCCTAAGCCTAACCCCTAACCCCTAACCCCTAACCCTAACCCTAACCCTAAACCCTAACCCTAACCCTAACCCTAACCCTAGCCCTAACCCTAGCCCTAAATCGTACCCTAATCCTAATCCTAACCCTAACGCAACCTTAACCCTATAGCTAACCTTAGCCCTTAAAACTAACCTAATAGAAACCCTAACCCTAACTCCTAACCCTAAGCCTAACCTAACCCTAACCCTAACCCTAGCCGTAACCCTAACCCTAACCCTAACCCTAGCCCTAACCCTAACCCTAACCCTAACCCTAACCTTAGCCCTAACCCTAACCCCTAACCCCTAACCGTAACGCTAACCCTAAGCCTAACCCCTAACCCCTAACCCCTAACCCTAACCCTAACCCTAAACCCTAACCCTAACCCTAACCCTAACCCTAGCCCTAACCCTAGCCCTAAGTCGTACCCTAACCCTAATCCTAACCCTAACGCAACCTTAACCCTATAGCTAACCTTAGCCCTTAAAACTAACCTAATAGAAACCCTAACCCTAACTCCTAACCCTAAGCCTAACCTAACCCTAACCCTAACCCTAGCCGTAACCCTAACCCTAACCCTAACCCTAGCCCTAACCCTAACCCTAACCCTAACCATAACCTTAGCCCTAACCCTAACCCCTAACCCCTAACCGTAACGCTAACCCTAAGCCTAACCCCTAACCCCTAACCCCTAACCCTAACCCTAACCCTAAACCCTAAGCCTAACCCTAACCCTAACCCTAGCCCTAACCCTAGCCCTAAGTCGTACCCTAACCCTAATCCTAACCCGAACCCAACCCTAACCCTAACCCTAAACCCTAACCCTAACCCTAACCCTAACCCTAGCCGTAACCCTAACCCTAACCCTAACCCTAGCCCTAACCCTAACCCTAACCCTAACCCTAACCTTAGACCTAACCCTAACCCCTAACCCCTAACCGTAACGCTAACCCTAAGCCTAACCCCTAACCCCTAACCCCTAACCCTAACCCTAACCCTAAACCCTAACCCTAACCCTAACCCTAACCCTAACCCTAACCCTAATCCTAACCCGAACCCAACCTTAACCCTAAAACTAACCTTAGCCCTTAAAACTAACCTAATAGAAACCCTAACCCTAACTCCTAACCCTAAGCCTAACCTAACCCTAACCCTAACCCTAGCCGTAACCCTAACCCTAACCCTAACCCTAGCCCTAACCCTAACCCTAACCCTAACCCTAACCTTAGCCCTAACCCTAACCCCTAACCCCTAACCGTAACACTAACCCTAAGCCTAACCCCTAACCCCTAACCCCTAACCCTAACCCTAAACCCTAACCCTAACCCTAACCCTAACCCTAGCCCTAACCCTAGCCCTAAGTCGTACCCTAACCCTAATCCTAACCCTAACCCAACCTTAACCCTAAAATTAACCTTAGCCCTTAAAACTAACCTAATAGAAACCCTAACCCTAACTCCTAACCCTAAGCCTAACCTAACCCTAACCCTAACCCTAGCCGTAACCCTAACCCTAACCCTAACCCTAGCCCTAACCCTAACCCTAACCCTAACCCTAACCTTAGCCCTAACCCTAACCCCTAACCCCTAACCGTAACGCTAACCCTAAGCCTAACCCCTAACCCCTAACCCTAACCCTAACCCTAACCCTAACCCTAGCCCTAACCCTAGCCCTAAGTCGTACCCTAACCCTAATCCTAACCCTAACGCAACCTTAACACTAAAACTAACCTTAGCCCTTAAAACTAACCTAATAGAAACCCTAACCCTAATTCCTAACCCTAAGCCTAACCTAACCCTAACCCTAACCCTATCCGTAACCCTAACCCTAACCCTAACCCTAGCCCTAACCCTAACCCTAACCCTAACCCTAACCCTAACATTAGCCCTAACCCTAACCCCTAACCCCTAACCGTAACGCTAACCCTAAGCCTAACCCCTAACCCCTAACCCCTAACCCTAACCCTAACCCTAAACCCTAACCCTAACCCTAATCCTAACCCTAGCCCTAACCCTAGCCCTAAGTCGTACCCTAACCCTAATCCTAACCCGAACCCAACCTTAACCCTAAAACTAACCTTAGCCCTTAAAACTAACCTAATAGAAACCCTAACCCTAACTCCTAACCCTAAGCCTAACCTAACCCTAACCCTAACCCTAGCCGTAACCCTAACCCTAACCCTAACCCTAGCCCTAACCCTAACCCTAACCTTAGCCCTAACCCTAACCCCTAACCCCTAACCATAACGCTAACCCTAAGCCTAACCCCTAACCCCTAACCCCTAACACTAACCATAACCCTAAACCCTAACCCTAACCCTAACCCTAACCCTAGCCCTAACCCTAGCCCTAAGTCGTACCCTAACCCTAATCCTAACCCTAACGCAACCTTAACCCTAAAACTAACCTTAGCCCTTAAAATTAACCTAATAGAAACCCTAACCCTAACTCCTAACCCTAAGCCTAACCTAACCCTAACCCTAACCCTAGCCGTAACCCTAACCCTAACCCTAACCCTAGCCCTAACCCTAACCCTAACCCTAACCCTAACTTTAGCACTAACCCTAACCCCTAACCCCTAACCGTAACGCTAACCCTAAGCCTAACCCCTAACCCCTAACCCCTATCCCTAACCATAACCCTAAACCCTAACCCTAACCCTAACCCTAACCCTAGCCCTAACCCTAGCCCTAAGTCGTACCCTAACCCTAATCCTAACCCGAACCCAACCTTAACCCTAAAACTAACCTTAGCCCTTAAAACTAACCTAATAGAAACCCTAACCCTAACTCCTAACCCTAAGCCTAACCTAACCCTAACCCTAACCCTAGCCGTAACCCTAACCCTAACCCTAACCCTAGCCCTAACCCTAACCCTAACCCTAACCCTAACCTTAGCCCTAACCCTAACCCCTAACCCCTAACCGTAACGCTAACCCTAAGCCTAACCCCTAACCCCTAACCCCTAACCCTAACCCTAACCCTAAACCCTAACCCTAACCCTAACCCTAGCCCTAACCCTAGCCCTAAGTCGTACCCTAACCCTAATCCTAACCCTAACCCAACCTTAACCCTAAAACTAACCTTAGCCCTTAAAACTAACCTAATAGAAACCCTAACCCTAACTCCTAACCCTAAGCCTAACCTAACCCTAACCCTAACCCTAGCCGTAACCCTAACCCTAACCCTAACCCTAGCCCTAACCCTAACCCTAACCCTAACCCTAACCTTAGCCCTAACCCTAACCCCTAACCCCTAACCGTAACGCTAACCCTAAGCCTAACCCCTAACCCCTAACCCCTAACCCTAACCCTAACCCTAAACCCTAACCCTAACCCTAACCCTAACCCTAGCCCTAACCCTAGCCCTAAGTCGTACCCTAACCCTAATCCTAACCCTAACCCAACCTTAACCCTAAAACTAACCTTAGCCCTTAAAACTAACCTAATAGAAACCCTAACCCTAACTCCTAACCCTAAGCCTAACCTAACCCTAACCCTAACCCTAGCCGTAACCCTAACCCTAACACTAACCCTAGCCCTAACCCTAACCCTAACCCTAACCCTAACCTTAGCCCTAACCCTAACCCCTAACCCCTAACCGTAACGCTAACCCTAAGCCTAACCCCTAACCCCTAACCCTAACCCTAACCCTAACCCTAACCCTAGCCCTAACCCTAGCCCTAAGTCGTACCCTAACCCTAATCCTAACCCGAACCCAACCTTAACCCTAAAACTAACCTTAGCCCTTAAAACTAACCTAATAGAAACCCTAACCCTAACTCCTAACCCTAAGCCTAACCTAACCCTAACCCTAACCCTAGCCGTAACCCTAACCCTAGCCCTAACCCTAGCCCTAACCCTAACCCTAACCCTAACCCTAACCTTAGCCCTAACCCTAACCCCTAACCCCTAAACGTAACGCTAACCCTAAGCCTAACCCCTAACCCCTAACCCCTAACCCTAACCCTAACCCTAAACCCTAACCCTAACCCTAACCCTAACCCTAGCCCTAACCCTAGCCCTAAGTCGTACCCTAACCCTAATCCTAACCCTAACCCAACCTTAACCCTAAAACTAACCTTAGCCCTTAAAACTAACCTAATAGAAACCCTAACCCTAACTCCTAACCCTAAGCCTAACCTAACCCTAACCCTAACCCTAGCCGTAACCCTAACCCTAACCCTAACCCTAGCCCTAACCCTAACCCTAACCCTAACCCTAACCTTAGCCCTAACCCTAACCCCTAACCCCTAACCGTAACGCTAACCCTAAGCCTAACCCATAACCCCTAACCCCTAACCCTAACCCTAACCCTAAACCCTAACCCTAACCCTAACCCTAACCCTAGCCCTAACCCTAGCCCTAAGTCGTACCATAACCCTAATCCTAACCCTAACGCAACCTTAACCCTAAAACTAACCTTAGCCCTTAAAACTAACCTAATAGAAACCCTAACCCTAACTCCTAACCCTAAGCCTAACCTAACCCTAACCCTAACCCTAGCCGTAACCCTAACCCTAACCCTAACCCTAGCCCTAACCCTAACCCTAACCCTAACCCTAACCCTAACCTTAGCCCTAACCCTAACCCCTAACCCCTAACCGTAACGCTAAACCTAAGCCTAACCCCTAACCCCTAACCCCTAACCCTAACCCTAACCCTAAACCCTAACCCTAACCCTAACCCTAACCCTAGCCCTAACCCTAGCCCTAAGTCGTACCCTAACCCTAATCCTAACCCGAACCCAACCTTAACCCTAAAACTAACCTTAGCCCTTAAAACTAACCTAATAGAAACCCTAACCCTAACTCCTAACCCTAAGCCTAACCTAACCCTAACCCTAACCCTAGCCGTAACCCTAACCCTAACCCTAACCCTAGCCCTAACCCTAACCCTAACCCTAACCCTAACCTTAGCCCTAACCCTAACCCCTAACCCCTAACCGTAACGCTAACCCTAAGCCTAACCCCTAACCCCTAACCCCTAACCCTAACCCTAACCCTAAACCCTAACCCTAACCCTAACCCTAACCCTAGCCCTAACCCTAGCCCTAAATCGTACCCTAATCCTAATCCTAACCCTAACGCAACCTTAACCCTATAGCTAACCTTAGCCCTTAAAACTAACCTAATAGAAACCCTAACCCTAACTCCTAACCCTAAGCCTAACCTAACCCTAACCCTAACCCTAGCCGTAACCCTAACCCTAACCCTAACCCTAGCCCTAACCCTAACCCTAACCCTAACCCTAACCTTAGCCCTAACCCTAACCCCTAACCCCTAACCGTAACGCTAACCCTAAGCCTAACCCCTAACCCCTAACCCCTAACCCTAACCCTAACCCTAAACCCTAACCCTAACCCTAACCCTAACCCTAGCCCTAACCCTAGCCCTAAGTCGTACCCTAACCCTAATCCTAACCCTAACGCAACCTTAACCCTATAGCTAACCTTAGCCCTTAAAACTAACCTAATAGAAACCCTAACCCTAACTCCTAACCCTAAGCCTAACCTAACCCTAACCCTAACCCTAGCCGTAACCCTAACCCTAACCCTAACCCTAGCCCTAACCCTAACCCTAACCCTAACCATAACCTTAGCCCTAACCCTAACCCCTAACCCCTAACCGTAACGCTAACCCTAAGCCTAACCCCTAACCCCTAACCCCTAACCCTAACCCTAACCCTAAACCCTAAGCCTAACCCTAACCCTAACCCTAGCCCTAACCCTAGCCCTAAGTCGTACCCTAACCCTAATCCTAACCCGAACCCAACCCTAACCCTAACCCTAAACCCTAACCCTAACCCTAACCCTAACCCTAGCCGTAACCCTAACCCTAACCCTAACCCTAGCCCTAACCCTAACCCTAACCCTAACCCTAACCTTAGACCTAACCCTAACCCCTAACCCCTAACCGTAACGCTAACCCTAAGCCTAACCCCTAACCCCTAACCCCTAACCCTAACCCTAACCCTAAACCCTAACCCTAACCCTAACCCTAACCCTAACCCTAACCCTAATCCTAACCCGAACCCAACCTTAACCCTAAAACTAACCTTAGCCCTTAAAACTAACCTAATAGAAACCCTAACCCTAACTCCTAACCCTAAGCCTAACCTAACCCTAACCCTAACCCTAGCCGTAACCCTAACCCTAACCCTAACCCTAGCCCTAACCCTAACCCTAACCCTAACCCTAACCTTAGCCCTAACCCTAACCCCTAACCCCTAACCGTAACACTAACCCTAAGCCTAACCCCTAACCCCTAACCCCTAACCCTAACCCTAAACCCTAACCCTAACCCTAACCCTAACCCTAGCCCTAACCCTAGCCCTAAGTCGTACCCTAACCCTAATCCTAACCCTAACCCAACCTTAACCCTAAAATTAACCTTAGCCCTTAAAACTAACCTAATAGAAACCCTAACCCTAACTCCTAACCCTAAGCCTAACCTAACCCTAACCCTAACCCTAGCCGTAACCCTAACCCTAACCCTAACCCTAGCCCTAACCCTAACCCTAACCCTAACCCTAACCTTAGCCCTAACCCTAACCCCTAACCCCTAACCGTAACGCTAACCCTAAGCCTAACCCCTAACCCCTAACCCTAACCCTAACCCTAACCCTAACCCTAGCCCTAACCCTAGCCCTAAGTCGTACCCTAACCCTAATCCTAACCCTAACGCAACCTTAACACTAAAACTAACCTTAGCCCTTAAAACTAACCTAATAGAAACCCTAACCCTAATTCCTAACCCTAAGCCTAACCTAACCCTAACCCTAACCCTATCCGTAACCCTAACCCTAACCCTAACCCTAGCCCTAACCCTAACCCTAACCCTAACCCTAACCCTAACATTAGCCCTAACCCTAACCCCTAACCCCTAACCGTAACGCTAACCCTAAGCCTAACCCCTAACCCCTAACCCCTAACCCTAACCCTAACCCTAAACCCTAACCCTAACCCTAATCCTAACCCTAGCCCTAACCCTAGCCCTAAGTCGTACCCTAACCCTAATCCTAACCCGAACCCAACCTTAACCCTAAAACTAACCTTAGCCCTTAAAACTAACCTAATAGAAACCCTAACCCTAACTCCTAACCCTAAGCCTAACCTAACCCTAACCCTAACCCTAGCCGTAACCCTAACCCTAACCCTAACCCTAGCCCTAACCCTAACCCTAACCTTAGCCCTAACCCTAACCCCTAACCCCTAACCATAACGCTAACCCTAAGCCTAACCCCTAACCCCTAACCCCTAACACTAACCATAACCCTAAACCCTAACCCTAACCCTAACCCTAACCCTAGCCCTAACCCTAGCCCTAAGTCGTACCCTAACCCTAATCCTAACCCTAACGCAACCTTAACCCTAAAACTAACCTTAGCCCTTAAAATTAACCTAATAGAAACCCTAACCCTAACTCCTAACCCTAAGCCTAACCTAACCCTAACCCTAACCCTAGCCGTAACCCTAACCCTAACCCTAACCCTAGCCCTAACCCTAACCCTAACCCTAACCCTAACTTTAGCACTAACCCTAACCCCTAACCCCTAACCGTAACGCTAACCCTAAGCCTAACCCCTAACCCCTAACCCCTATCCCTAACCATAACCCTAAACCCTAACCCTAACCCTAACCCTAACCCTAGCCCTAACCCTAGCCCTAAGTCGTACCCTAACCCTAATCCTAACCCGAACCCAACCTTAACCCTAAAACTAACCTTAGCCCTTAAAACTAACCTAATAGAAACCCTAACCCTAACTCCTAACCCTAAGCCTAACCTAACCCTAACCCTAACCCTAGCCGTAACCCTAACCCTAACCCTAACCCTAGCCCTAACCCTAACCCTAACCCTAACCCTAACCTTAGCCCTAACCCTAACCCCTAACCCCTAACCGTAACGCTAACCCTAAGCCTAACCCCTAACCCCTAACCCCTAACCCTAACCCTAACCCTAAACCCTAACCCTAACCCTAACCCTAGCCCTAACCCTAGCCCTAAGTCGTACCCTAACCCTAATCCTAACCCTAACCCAACCTTAACCCTAAAACTAACCTTAGCCCTTAAAACTAACCTAATAGAAACCCTAACCCTAACTCCTAACCCTAAGCCTAACCTAACCCTAACCCTAACCCTAGCCGTAACCCTAACCCTAACCCTAACCCTAGCCCTAACCCTAACCCTAACCCTAACCCTAACCTTAGCCCTAACCCTAACCCCTAACCCCTAACCGTAACGCTAACCCTAAGCCTAACCCCTAACCCCTAACCCCTAACCCTAACCCTAACCCTAAACCCTAACCCTAACCCTAACCCTAACCCTAGCCCTAACCCTAGCCCTAAGTCGTACCCTAACCCTAATCCTAACCCTAACCCAACCTTAACCCTAAAACTAACCTTAGCCCTTAAAACTAACCTAATAGAAACCCTAACCCTAACTCCTAACCCTAAGCCTAACCTAACCCTAACCCTAACCCTAGCCGTAACCCTAACCCTAACCCTAACCCTAGCCCTAACCCTAACCCTAACCCTAACCCTAACCTTAGCCCTAACCCTAACCCCTAACCCCTAACCGTAACGCTAACCCTAAGCCTAACCCCTAACCCCTAACCCTAACCCTAAACCCTAACCCTAACCCTAGCCCTAAGTCGTACCCTAACCCTAATCCTAACCCTAACGCAACCTTAACCCTATAGCTAACCTTAGCCCTTAAAACTAACCTAATAGAAACCCTAACCCTAACTCCTAACCCTAAGCCTAACCTAACCCTAAACCTAACCCTAGCCGTAACCCTAACCCTAACCCTAACCCTAGCCCTAACCCTAACCCTAACCCTAACCCTAACCTTAGCCCTAACCCTAACCCCTAACCCCTAACCGTAACGCTAACCCTAAGCCTAACCCCTAACCCCTAACCCCTAACCCTAACCCTAACCCTAAACCCTAACCCTAACCCTAACCCTAACCCTAGCCCTAACCCTAGCCCTAAGTCGTACCCTAACCCTAATCCTAACCCGAACCCAACCTTAACCCTAAAACTAACCTTAGCCCTTAAAACTAACCTAATAGAAACCCTAACCCTAACTCCTAACCCTAAGCCTAACCTAACCCTAACCCTAACCCTAGCCGTAACCCTAACCCTAACCCTAACCCTAGCCCTAACCCTAACCCTAACCCTAACCCTAACCTTAGCCCTAACCCTAACCCCTAACCCCTAACCGTAACGCTAACCCTAAGCCTAACCCCTAACCCCTAACCCCTAACCCTAACCCTAACCCTAAACCCTAACCCTAACCCTAACCCTAACCCTAGCCCTAACCCTAGCCCTAAGTCGTACCCTAACCCTAATCCTAACCCTAACCCAACCTTAACCCTAAAACTAACCTTAGCCCTTAAAACTAACCTAATAGAAACCCTAACCCTAACTCCTAACCCTAAGCCTAACCTAACCCTAACCCTAACCCTAGCCGTAACCCTAACCCTAACCCTAACCCTAGCCCTAACCCTAACCCTAACCCTAACCCTAACCTTAGCCCTAACCCTAACCCCTAACCCCTAACCGTAACGCTAACCCTAAGCCTAACCCCTAACCCCTAACCCCTAACCCTAACCGTAACCCTAAACCCTAACCCTAACCCTAACCCTAACCCTAGCCCTAACCCTAGCCCTAAGTCGTACCCTAACCCTAATCCTAACCCTAACGCAACCTTAACCCTATAGCTAACCTTAGCCCTTAAAACTAACCTAATAGAAACCCTAACCCTAACTCCTAACCCTAAGCCTAACCTAACCCTAACCCTAACCCTAGCCGTAACCCTAACCCTAGCCCTAACCCTAACCCTAACCCTAACCCTAACCTTAGCCCTAACCCTAACCCCTAACCCCTAACCGTAACGCTAACCCTAAGCCTAACCCCTAAACCCTAACCCCTAACCCTAACCATAACCCTAAACCCTAACCCTAACCCTAACCCTAACCCTAGCCCTAACCCTAGCCCTAAGTCGTACCCTAACCCTAATCCTAACCCTAACCCAACCTTAATCCTAAAACTAACCTTAGCCCTTAAAACTAACCTAATAGAAACCCTAACCCTAACTCCTAACCCTAAGCCTAACCTAACCCTAACCCTAACCCTAACCCTAGCCCTAAGTCGTACCCTAACCCTAATCCTAACCCTAACCCAACCTTAACCCTAAAACTAACCTTAGCCCTTAAAACTAACCTAATAGAAACCCTAACCCTAACTCCTAACCCTAAGCCTAACCTAACCCTAACCCTAACCCTAGCCGTAACCCTAACCCTAACCCTAACCCTAGCCCTAACCCTAACCCTAACCTTAGCCCTAACCCTAACCCCTAACCCCTAACCGTAACGCTAACACTAAGCCTAACCCCTAACCCCTAACCCCTAACCCTAACCCTAACCCTAAACCCTAACCCTAACCCTAACCCTAAACCCTAACCCTAACCCTAACCCTAACCCTAGCCCTAACCCTAGCCCTAAGTCGTACCCTAACCCTAATCCTAACCCTAACCCAACCTTAACCCTAAAACTAACCTTAGCCCTTAAAACTAACCTAATAGAAACCCTAACCCTAACTCCTAACCCTAAGCCTAACCTAACCCTAACCCTAACCCTAGCCGTAACCCTAACCCTAACCCTAACCCTAGCCCTAACCCTAACCCTAACCCTAACCCTAACCTTAGCCCTAACCCTAACCCCTAACCCCTAACCGTAACGCTAACCCTAAGCCTAACCCCTAACCCCTAACCCCTAACCCTAACCCTAACCCTAAACCCTAACCCTAACCCTAACCCTAACCCTAGCCCTAACCCTAGCCCTAAGTCGTACCCTAACCCTAATCCTAACCCGAACCCAACCTTAACCCTAAAACTAACCTTAGCCCTTAAAACTAACCTAATAGAAACCCTAACCCTAACTCCTAACCCTAAGCCTAACCTAACCCTAACCCTAACCCTAGCCGTAACCCTAACCCTAACCCTAACCCTAGCCCTAACCCTAACCCTAACCCTAACCCTAACCTTAGCCCTAACCCTAACCCCTAACCCCTAACCGTAACGCTAACCCTAAGCCTAACCCCTAACCCCTAACCCCTAACCCTAACCCTAACCCTAAACCCTAACCCTAACCCTAACCCTAACCCTAGCCCTAACCCTAGCCCTAAGTCGTACCCTAACCCTAATCCTAACCCGAACCCAACCTTAACCCTAAAACTAACCTTAGCCCTTAAAACTAACCTAATAGAAACCCTAACCCTAACTCCTAACCCTAAGCCTAACCTAACCCTAACCCTAACCCTAGCCGTAACCCTAACCCTAACCCTAACCCTAGCCCTAACCCTAACCCTAACCCTAACCCTAACCTTAGCCCTAACCCTAACCCCTAACCCCTAACCGTAACGCTAACCCTAAGCCTAACCCATAACCCCTAACCCCTAACCCTAACCCTAACCCTAAACCCTAACCCTAACCCTAACCCTAACCCTAGCCCTAACCCTAGCCCTAAGTCGTACCATAACCCTAATCCTAACCCTAACGCAACCTTAACCCTAAAACTAACCTTAGCCCTTAAAACTAACCTAATAGAAACCCTAACCCTAACTCCTAACCCTAAGCCTAACCTAACCCTAACCCTAACCCTAGCCGTAACCCTAACCCTAACCCTAACCCTAGCCCTAACCCTAACCCTAACCCTAACCCTAACCCTAACCTTAGCCCTAACCCTAACCCCTAACCCCTAACCGTAACGCTAAACCTAAGCCTAACCCCTAACCCCTAACCCCTAACCCTAACCCTAACCCTAAACCCTAACCCTAACCCTAACCCTAACCCTAGCCCTAACCCTAGCCCTAAGTCGTACCCTAACCCTAATCCTAACCCGAACCCAACCTTAACCCTAAAACTAACCTTAGCCCTTAAAACTAACCTAATAGAAACCCTAACCCTAACTCCTAACCCTAAGCCTAACCTAACCCTAACCCTAACCCTAGCCGTAACCCTAACCCTAACCCTAACCCTAGCCCTAACCCTAACCCTAACCCTAACCCTAACCTTAGCCCTAACCCTAACCCCTAACCCCTAACCGTAACGCTAACCCTAAGCCTAACCCCTAACCCCTAACCCCTAACCCTAACCCTAACCCTAAACCCTAACCCTAACCCTAACCCTAACCCTAGCCCTAACCCTAGCCCTAAATCGTACCCTAATCCTAATCCTAACCCTAACGCAACCTTAACCCTATAGCTAACCTTAGCCCTTAAAACTAACCTAATAGAAACCCTAACCCTAACTCCTAACCCTAAGCCTAACCTAACCCTAACCCTAACCCTAGCCGTAACCCTAACCCTAACCCTAACCCTAGCCCTAACCCTAACCCTAACCCTAACCCTAACCTTAGCCCTAACCCTAACCCCTAACCCCTAACCGTAACGCTAACCCTAAGCCTAACCCCTAAACCCTAACCCCTAACCCTAACCATAACCCTAAACCCTAACCCTAACCCTAACCCTAACCCTAGCCCTAACCCTAGCCCTAAGTCGTACCATAACCCTAATCCTAACCCTAACCCAACCTTAATCCTAAAACTAACCTTAGCCCTTAAAACTAACCTAACAGAAACCCTAACCCTAACTCCTAACCCAAAGCCTAACCTAACCCTAACCCTAACCCTAACCCTAGCCCTAACCCTAGCCCTAAGTCGTACCCTAACCCTAATCCTAACCCTAACGCAACCTTAACCCTATAGCTAACCTTAGCCCTTAAAACTAACCTAATAGAAACCCTAACCCTAACTCCTAACCCTAAGCCTAACCTAACCCTAACCCTAACCCTAGCCGTAACCCTAACCCTAACCCTAACCCTAGCCCTAACCCTAACCCTAACCTTAGCCCTAACCCTAACCCCTAACCCCTAACCGTAACGCTAACCCTAAGCCTAACCCCTAACCCCTAACCCCTAACCCTAACCATAACCCTAAACCCTAACCCTAACCCTAACCCTAACCCTAGCCCTAACCCTAGCCCTAAGTCGTACCCTAACCCTAATCCTAACCCTAACGCAACCTTAACCCTAAAACTAACCTTAGCCCTTAAAACTAACCTAATAGAAACCCTAACCCTAACTCCTAACCCTAAGCCTAACCTAACCCTAACCCTAACCCTAGCCGTAACCCTAACCCTAACCCTAACCCTAGCCCTAACCCTAACCCTAACCCTAACCCTAACCTTAGCCCTAACCCTAACCCCTAACCCCTAACCGTAACGCTAACCCTAAGCCTAACCCCTAACCCCTAACCCCTATCCCTAACCATAACCCTAAACCCTAACCCTAACCCTAACCCTAACCCTAGCCCTAACCCTAGCCCTAAGTCGTACCCTAACCCTAATCCTAACCCGAACCCAACCTTAACCCTAAAACTAACCTTAGCCCTTAAAACTAACCTAATAGAAACCCTAACCCTAACTCCTAACCCTAAGCCTAACCTAACCCTAACCCTAACCCTAGCCATAACCCTAACCCTAACCCTAACCCTAGCCCTAACCCTAACCCTAACCCTAACCCTAACCTTAGCCCTAACCCTAACCCCTAACCCCTAACCGTAACGCTAACCCTAAGCCTAACCCCTAACCCCTAACCCCTATCCCTAACCCTAACCCTAAACCCTAACCCTAACCCTAACCCTAACCCTAGCCCTAACCCTAGCCCTAAGTCGTACCCTAACCCTAATCCTAACCCTAACGCAACCTTAACCCTATAGCTAACCTTAGCCCTTAAAACTAACCTAATAGAAACCCTAACCCTAACTCCTAACCCTAAGCCTAACCTAACCCTAACCCTAACCCTAGCCGTAACCCTAACCCTAACCCTAACCCTAGCCCTAACCCTAACCCTAACCCTAACCCTAACCTTAGCCCTAACCCTAACCCCTAACCCCTAACCGTAACGCTAACCCTAAGCCTAACCCCTAAACCCTAACCCCTAACCCTAACCCTAACCCTAAACCCTAACCCTAACCCTAACCCTAACCCTAGCCCTAACCCTAGCCCTAAGTCGTACCCTAACCCTAATCCTAACCCTAACCCAACTTTAACCCTAAAAGTAACCTTAGCCCTTAAAACTAACCTAATAGAAACCCTAATCCTAACTCCTAACCCTAAGCCTAACCTAACCCTAACCCTAACCCTAGCCGTAACCCTAACCCTAACCCTAACCCTAGCCCTAACCCTAACCCTAACCCTAACCCTAACCTTAGCCCTAACCCTAACCCCTAAACCCTAACCGTAACGCTAACCCTAAGCCTAACCCCTAACCCCTAACCCCTAACCCTAACCCTAACCCTAAACCCTAACCCTAACCCTAACCCTAACCCTAGCCCTAACCCTAGCCCTAAGTCGTACCCTAACCCTAATCCTAACCCTAACCCAACCTTAACCCTAAAACTAACCTTAGCCCTTAAAACTAACCTAATAGAAACCCTAACCCTAACTCCTAACCCTAAGCCTAACCTAACCCTAACCCTAACCCTAGCCGTAACCCTAACCCTAACCCTAACCCTAGCCCTAACCCTAACCCTAACCCTAACCCTAACCTTAGCCCTAACCCTAACCCCTAACCCCTAACCGTAACGCTAACCCTAAGCCTAACCCCTAAACCCTAACCCCTAACCCTAACCCTAACCCTAAACCCTAACCCTAACCCTAACCCTAACCCTAGCCCTAACCCTAGCCCTAAGTCGTACCGTAACCCTAATCCTAACCCTAACCCAACCTTAACCCTAAAATTAACCTTAGCCCTTAAAACTAACCTAATAGAAACCCTAACCCTAACTCCTAACCCTAAGCCTAACCTAACCCTAACCCTAACCCTAGCCGTAACCCTAACCCTAACCCTAACCCTAGCCGTAACCCTAACCCTAACCCTAACCCTAACCTTAGCCCTAACCCTAACCCCTAACCCCTAACCGTAACGCTAACCCTAAGCCTAACCCCTAACCCCTAACCCCTAACCCTAACCCTAACCCTAACCCTAACCCTAGCCCTAACCCTAGCCCTAAGTCGTACCCTAACCCTAATCCTAACCCTAACCCAACCTTAACCCTAAAACTAACCTTAGCCCTTAAAACTAACCTAATAGAAACCCTAACCCTAACTCCTAACCCTAAGCCTAACCTAACCCTAACCCTAACCCTAGCCGTAACCCTAACCCTAGCCCTAACCCTAACCCTAACCTTAGCCCTAACCCTAACCCCTAACCCCTAACCGTAACGCTAACCCTAAGCCTAACCCCTAACCCCTAACCCCTAACCCTAACCCTAACCCTAAACCCTAACCCTAACCCTAACCCTAACCTTAGCCCTAACCCTAGCCCTAAGTCGTACCCTAACCCTAATCCTAACCCTAACCCAACCTTAACCCTAAAACTAACCTTAGCCCTTAAAACTAACCTAATAGAAACCCTAACCCTAACTCCTAACCCTAAGCCTAACCTAACCCTAACCCTAACCCTAGCCGTAACCCTAACCCTAACCCTAACCCTAACCCTAACCCTAACCCTAACCCTAACCCTAACCTTAGCCCTAACCCTAACCCCTAACCCCTAACCGTAACGCTAACCCTAAGCCTAACCCCTAACCCCTAACCCCTAACCCTAAACCTAACCCTAAACCCTAACCCTAACCCTAACCCTAACCCTAGCCCTAACCCTAGCCCTAAGTCGTACCCTAACCCTAATCCTAACCCGAACCCAACCTTAACCCTAAAACTAACCTTAGCCCTTAAAACTAACCTAATAGAAACCCTAACCCTAACTCCTAACCCTAAGCCTAACCTAACCCTAACCCTAACCCTAGCCGTAACCCTAACCCTAACCCTAACCCTAGCCCTAACCCTAACCCTAACCCTAACCCTAACCTTAGCCCTAACCCTAACCCCTAACCCCTAACCGTAACGCTAACCCTAAGCCTAACCCCTAACCCCTAACCCCTAACCCTAACCATAACCCTAAACCCTAACCCTAACCCTAACCCTAACCCTAGCCCTAACCCTAGCCCTAAGTCGTACCATAACCCTAATCCTAACCCTAACCCAACCTTAACCCTAAAACTAACCTTAGCCCTTAAAACTAACCTAATAGAAACCCTAACCCTAACTCCTAACCCTAAGCCTAACCTAACCCTAACCCTAACCCTAGCCGTAACCCTAACCCTAACCCTAACCCTAGCCCTAACCCTAACCCTAACCCTA
>NW_027439381.1:87500-110000 GCF_964188355.1 Buteo buteo
AACCCCTAACCCCTAACCGTAACGCTAACCCTAAGCCTAACCCCTAACCCCTAACCCCTATCCCTAACCATAACCCTAAACCCTAACCCTAACCCTAACCCTAACCCTAGCCCTAACCCTAGCCCTAAGTCGTACCCTAAACCTAATCCTAACCCTAACGCAACCTTAACCCTATAGCTAACCTTAGCCCTTAAAACTAACCTAATAGAAACCCTAACCCTAACTCCTAACCCTAAGCCTAACCTAACCCTAACCCTAACCCTAGCCGTAACCCTAACCCTAACCCTAACCCTAGCCCTAACCCTAACCCTAACCCTAACCCTAACCTTAGCCCTAACCCTAACCCCTAACCCCTAACCGTAACGCTAACCCTAAGCCTAACCCCTAACCCCTAACCCCTAACCCTAACCCTAACCCTAAACCCTAACCCTAACCCTAACCCTAACCCTAGCCCTAACCCTAGCCCTAAGTCGTACCATAACCCTAATCCTAACCCTAACCCAACCTTAACCCTATAGCTAACCTTAGCCCTTAAAACTAACCTAATAGAAACCCTAACCCTAACTCCTAACCCTAAGCCTAACCTAACCCTAACCCTAACCCTAACCCTAACCCTAACCCTAGCCCTAAGTCGTACCCTAACCCTAATCCTAACCCTAACCCAACCTTAACCTTAAAACTAACCTTAGCCCTTAAAACTAACCTAATAGAAACCCTAACCCTAACTCCTAACCCTAAGCCTAACCTAACCCTAACCCTTACCCTAGCCGTAACCCTACCCCTAACCCTAACCCTAGCCCTAACCCTAACCCTAACCTTAGCCCTAACCCTAACCCCTAACCCCTAACCGTAACGCTAACCCTAAGCCTAACCCCTAACCCCTAACCCCTAACCCTAACCATAACCCTAAACCCTAACCCTAACCCTAACCCTAACCCTAGCCCTAACCCTAGCCCTAAGTCGTACCCTAACCCTAATCCTAACCCTAACGCAACCTTAACCCTAAAACTAACCTTAGCCCTTAAAACTAACCTAATAGAAACCCTAACCCTAACTCCTAACCATAAGCCTAACCTAACCCTAACCCTAACCTTAGCCGTAACCCTAACCCTAACCCTAACCCTAGCCCTAACCCTAACCCTAACCCTAACCCTAACCTTAGCCCTAACCCTAACCCCTAACCCCTAACCGTAACGCTAACCCTAAGCCTAACCCCTAACCCCTAACCCCTAACCCTAACCCTAACCCTAAACCCTAACCCTAACCCTAACCCTAACCCTAGCCCTAACCCTAGCCCTAAGTCGTACCCTAACCCTAATCCTAACCCTAACCCAAGCTTAACCCTAAAACTAACCTTAGCCCTTAAAACTAACCTAATAGAAACCCTAACCCTAACTCCTAACCCTAAGCCTAACCTAACCCTAACCCTAACCCTAGCCGTAACCCTAACCCTAACCCTAACCCTAGCCCTAACCCTAACCCTAACCCTAACCCTAACCTTAGCCCTAACCCTAACCCCTAACCCCTAACCGTAACGCTAACCCTAAGCCTAACCCCTAACCCCTAACCCCTAACCCTAACCCTAACCCTAAACCCTAACCCTAACCCTAACCCTAGCCCTAACCCTAGCCCTAAGTCGTACCCTAACCCTAATCCTAACCCTAACCCAACCTTAACCCTAAAACTAACCTTAGCCCTTAAAACTAACCTAATAGAAACCCTAACCCTAACTCCTAACCCTAAGCCTAACCTAACCCTAACCCTAACCCTAGCCGTAACCCTAAGCCTAACCCCTAACCCCTAACCCCTAACCCTAACCCTAACCCTAAACCCTAACCCTAACCCTAACCCTAACCCTAGCCCTAAACCTAGCCCTAAGTCGTACCCTAACCCTAATCCTAACCCTAACGCAACCTTAACCCTATAGATAACCTTAGCCCTTAAAACTAACCTAATAGAAACCCTAACCCTAACTCCTAACCCTAAGCCTAACCTAACCCTAACCCTAACCCTAGCCGTAACCCTAACCCTAACCCTAACCCTAGCCCTAACCCTAACCCTAACCCTAACCCTAACCTTAGCCCTAACCCTAACCCCTAACCCCTAACCGTAACGCTAACCCTAAGCCTAACCCCTAAACCCTAACCCCTAACCCTAACCCTAACCCTAAACCCTAACCCTAACCCTAACCCTAACCCTAGCCCTAACCCTAGCCCTAAGTCGTACCCTAACCCTAATCCTAACCCTAACGCAACCTTAACCCTAAAACTAACCTTAGCCCTTAAAATTAACCTAATAGAAACCCTAACCCTAACTCCTAACCCTAAGCCTAACCTAACCCTAACCATAACCCTAGCCGTAACCCTAACCCTAACCCTAACCCTAGCCCTAACCCTAACCCTAACCCTAACCCTAACCTTAGCCCTAACCCTAACCCCTAACCCCTAACCGTAACGCTAACCCTAAGCCTAACCCCTAACCCCTAACCCCTAACCCTAACCCTAACCCTAAACCCTAACCCTAACCCTAACCCTAACCCTAGCCCTAACCCTAGCCCTAAGTCGTACCCTAACCCTAATCCTAACCCTAACCCAACCTTAACCCTAAAACTAACCTTAGCCATTAAAACTAACCTAATAGAAACCCTAACCCTAACTCCTAACCCTAAGCCTAACCTAACCCTAACCCTAACCCTAGGCGTAACCCTAACCCTAACCCTAACCCTAGCCCTAACCCTAACCCTAACCTTAGCCCTAACCCTAATCCCTAACCCCTAACCGTAATGCTAACCCTAAGCCTAACCCCTAACCCCTAACCCCTAACACTAACCATAACCCTAAACCCTAACCCTAACCCTAACCCTAACCCTAGCCCTAACCCTAGCCCTAAGTCGTACCCTAACCCTAATCCTAACCCTAACGCAACCTTAACCCTAAAACTAACCTTAGACCTTAAAATTAACCTAATAGAAACCCTAACCCTAACTCCTAACCCTAAGCCTAACCTAACACTAACCCTAACCCTAACCCTAGCCCTAACCCTAGCCCTAAGTCGTACCCTAACCCTAATCCTAACCCTAACCCAACCTTAACCCTAAAACTAACCTTAGCCCTTAAAACTAACCTAATAGAAACCCTAACCCTAACTCCTAACCCTAAGCCTAACCTAACCCTAACCCTAACCCTAGCCGTAACCCTAACCCTAACCCTAACCCTAGCCCTAACCCTAACCCTAACCTTAGCCCTAACCCTAACCCCTAACCCCTAACCCTAACCCTAACCCTAAACCCTAACCCTAACCCTAACCCTAACCCTAGCCCTAACCCTAGCCCTAAGTCGTACCATAACCCTAATCCTAACCCTAACCCAACCTTAACCCTATAGCTAACCTTAGCCCTTAAAACTAACCTAATAGAAACCCTAACCCTAACTCCTAACCCTAAGCCTAACCTAACCCTAACCCTAACCCTAACCCTAACCCTAACCCTAGCCCTAAGTCGTACCCTAACCCTAATCCTAACCCTAACCCAACCTTAACCTTAAAACTAACCTTAGCCCTTAAAACTAACCTAATAGAAACCCTAACCCTAACTCCTAACCCTAAGCCTAACCTAACCCTAACCCTTACCCTAGCCGTAACCCTACCCCTAACCCTAACCCTAGCCCTAACCCTAACCCTAACCTTAGCCCTAACCCTAACCCCTAACCCCTAACCGTAACGCTAACCCTAAGCCTAACCCCTAACCCCTAACCCCTAACCCTAACCATAACCCTAAACCCTAACCCTAACCCTAACCCTAACCCTAGCCCTAACCCTAGCCCTAAGTCTTACCCTAACCCTAATCCTAACCCTAACGCAACCTTAACCCTAAAACTAACCTTAGCCCTTAAAACTAACCTAATAGAAACCCTAACCCTAACTCCTAACCATAAGCCTAACCTAACCCTAACCCTAACCTTAGCCGTAACCCTAACCCTAACCCTAACCCTAGCCCTAACCCTAACCCTAACCCTAACCCTAACCTTAGCCCTAACCCTAACCCCTAACCCCTAACCGTAACGCTAACCCTAAGCCTAACCCCTAACCCCTAACCCCTAACCCTAACCCTAACCCTAAACCCTAACCCTAACCCTAACCCTAACCCTAGCCCTAACCCTAGCCCTAAGTCGTACCCTAACCCTAATCCTAACCCTAACCCAAGCTTAACCCTAAAACTAACCTTAGCCCTTAAAACTAACCTAATAGAAACCCTAACCCTAACTCCTAACCCTAAGCCTAACCTAACCCTAACCCTAACCCTAGCCGTAACCCTAACCCTAACCCTAACCCTAGCCCTAACCCTAACCCTAACCCTAACCCTAACCTTAGCCCTAACCCTAACCCCTAACCCCTAACCGTAACGCTAACCCTAAGCCTAACCCCTAACCCCTAACCCCTAACCCTAACCCTAACCCTAAACCCTAACCCTAACCCTAACCCTAGCCCTAACCCTAGCCCTAAGTCGTACCCTAACCCTAATCCTAACCCTAACCCAACCTTAACCCTAAAACTAACCTTAGCCCTTAAAACTAACCTAATAGAAACCCTAACCCTAACTCCTAACCCTAAGCCTAACCTAACCCTAACCCTAACCCTAGCCGTAACCCTAACCCTAACCCTAACCCTAGCCCTAACCCTAACCCTAACCCTAACCCTAACCTTAGCCCTAACCCTAACCCCTAACCCCTAACCGTAACGCTAACCCTAAGCCTAACCCCTAACCCCTAACCCCTAACCCTAACCCTAACCCTAAACCCTAACCCTAACCCTAACCCTAACCCTAGCCCTAAACCTAGCCCTAAGTCGTACCCTAACCCTAATCCTAACCCTAACGCAACCTTAACCCTATAGATAACCTTAGCCCTTAAAACTAACCTAATAGAAACCCTAACCCTAACTCCTAACCCTAAGCCTAACCTAACCCTAACCCTAACCCTAGCCGTAACCCTAACCCTAACCCTAACCCTAGCCCTAACCCTAACCCTAACCCTAACCCTAACCTTAGCCCTAACCCTAACCCCTAACCCCTAACCGTAACGCTAACCCTAAGCCTAACCCCTAAACCCTAACCCCTAACCCTAACCCTAACCCTAAACCCTAACCCTAACCCTAACCCTAACCCTAGCCCTAACCCTAGCCCTAAGTCGTACCATAACCCTAATCCTAACCCTAACGCAACCTTAACCCTAAAACTAACCTTAGCCCTTAAAATTAACCTAATAGAAACCCTAACCCTAACTCCTAACCCTAAGCCTAACCTAACCCTAACCATAACCCTAGCCGTAACCCTAACCCTAACCCTAACCCTAGCCCTAACCCTAACCCTAACCCTAACCCTAACCTTAGCCCTAACCCTAACCCCTAACCCCTAACCGTAACGCTAACCCTAAGCCTAACCCCTAACCCCTAACCCCTAACCCTAACCCTAACCCTAAACCCTAACCCTAACCCTAACCCTAACCCTAGCCCTAACCCTAGCCCTAAGTCGTACCCTAACCCTAATCCTAACCCTAAACCAACCTTAACCCTAAAATTAACCTTAGCCCTTAAAACTAACCTAATAGAAACCCTAACCCTAACTCCTAACCCTAAGCCTAACCTAACCCTAACCCTAACCCTAACCCTAGCCCTAATCCTAGCCCTAAGTCGTACCCTAACCCTAATCCTAACCCTAACCCAACCTTAACCCTAAAACTAACCTTAGCCATTAAAACTAACCTAATAGAAACCCTAACCCTAACTCCTAACCCTAAGCCTAACCTAACCCTAACCCTAACCCTAGGCGTAACCCTAACCCTAACCCTAACCCTAGCCCTAACCCTAACCCTAACCTTAGCCCTAACCCTAATCCCTATCCCCTAACCGTAATGCTAACCCTAAGCCTAACCCCTAACCCCTAACCCCTAACACTAACCATAACCCTAAACCCTAACCCTAACCCTAACCCTAACCCTAGCCCTAACCCTAGCCCTAAGTCGTACCCTAACCCTAATCCTAACCCTAACGCAACCTTAACCCTAAAACTAACCTTAGACCTTAAAATTAACCTAATAGAAACCCTAACCCTAACTCCTAACCCTAAGCCTAACCTAACCCTAACCCTAACCCTAACCCTAGCCCTAACCCTAGCCCTAAGTCGTACCATAACCCTAATCCTAACCCTAACCCAACCTTAACCCTAAAACTAACCTTAGCCCTTAAAACTAACCTAATAGAAACCCTAACCCTAACTCCTAACCCTAAGCCTAACCTAACCCTAACCCTAACCCTAGCCGTAACCCTAACCCTAACCCTAACCCTAGCCCTAACCCTAACCCTAACCTTAGCCCTAACCCTAACCCCTAACCCCTAACCGTAACGCTAACCCTAAGCCTAACCCCAACCCCTAACCCCTAACCCTAACCATAACCCTAAACCCTAACCCTAACCCTAACCCTAACCCTAGCCCTAACCCTAGCCCTAAGTCGTACCCTAACCCTAATCCTAACCCTAACGCAACCTTAACCCTAAAACTAACCTTAGCCCTTAAAATTAACCTAATAGAAACCCTAACCCTAACTCCTAACCCTAAGCCTAACCTAACCCTAACCCTAACCCTAGCCGTAACCCTAACCCTAACCCTAACCCTAGCCCTAACCCTAACCCTAACCCTAACCCTAACCTTAGCCCTAACCCTAACCCCTAACCCCTAACCGTAACGCTAACCCTAAGCCTAACCCCTAACCCCTAACCCCTATCCCTAACCATAACCCTAAACCCTAACCCTAACCCTAACCCTAACCCTAGCCCTAACCCTAGCCCTAAGTCGTACCCTAACCCTAATCCTAACCCGAACCCAACCTTAACCCTAAAAATAACCTTAGCCCTTAAAACTAACCTAATAGAAACCCTAACCCTAACTCCTAACCCTAAGCCTAACCCAACCCTAACCCTAACCCTAGCCGTAACCCTAACCCTAACCCTAACCCTAGCCCTAACCCTAACCCTAACCCTAACCCTAACCTTAGCCCTAAACCTAACCCCTAACCCCTAATCGTAATGCTAACCCTAAGCCTAACCCCTAACCCCTAACCCCTAACCCTAACCCTAACCCTAAACCCTAACCCTAACCCTAACCCTAACCCTAGCCCTAACCCTAGCCCTAAGTCGTACCCTAACCCTAATCCTAACCCTAACCCAACCTTAACCCTAAAACTAACCTTAGCCCTTAAAACTAACCTAATAGAAACCCTAACCCTAACTCCTAACCCTAAGCCTAACCTAACCCTAACCCTAACCCTAGCCGTAACCCTAACCCTAACCCTAACCCTAGCCCTAACCCTAACCCTAACCCTAGCCGTAACCCTAACCCTAACCCTAACCCTAGCCCTAACCCTAACCCTAACCCTAACCCTAACCTTAGCCCTAACCCTAACCCCTAACCCCTAACCGTAACGCTAACCCTAAGCCTAACCCCTAACCCCTAACCCCTAACCCTAACCCTAACCCTAAACCCTAACCCTAACCCTAACCCTAACCCTAGCCCTAACCCTAGCCCTAAGTCGTACCCTAACCCTAATCCTAACCCTAACGCAACCTTAACCCTATAGCTAACCTTAGCCATTAAAACTAACCTAATAGAAACCCTAACCCTAACTCCTAACCCTAAGCCTAACCTAACCCTAACCCTAACCCTAGCCGTAACCCTAACCCTAACCCTAGCCCTAACCCTAACCCTAACCTTAGCCCTAACCCTAATCCCTAACCCCTAACCGTAACGCTAACCCTAAGCCTAACCCCTAAACCCTAACCCCTAACCCTAACCATAACCCTAAACCCTAACCCTAACCCTAACCCTAACCCTAGCCCTAACCCTAGCCCTAAGTCGTACCCTAACCCTAATCCTAACCCTAACGCAACCTTAACCCTAAAACTAACCTTAGACCTTAAAATTAACCTAATAGAAACCCTAACCCTAACTCCTAACCCTAAGCCTAACCTAACCCTAACCCTAACCCTAACCCTAGCCCTAACCCTAGCCCTAAGTCGTACCCTAACCCTAATCCTAACCCTAACCCAACCTTAACCCTAAAACTAACCTTAGCCCTTAAAACTAACCTAATAGAAACCCTAACCCTAACTCCTAACCCTAAGCCTAACCTAACCCTAACCCTAACCCTAGCCGTAACCCTAACCCTAACCCTAACCCTAGCCCTAACCCTAACCCTAACCTTAGCCCTAACCCTAACCCCTAACCCCTAACCGTAACGCTAACCCTAAGCCTAACCCCTAACCCCTAACCCCTAACCCTAACCATAACCCTAAACCCTAACCCTAACCCTAACCCTAACCCTAGCCCTAACCCTAGCCCTAAGTCGTACCCTAACCCTAATCCTAACCCTAACGCAAACTTAACCCTAAAACTAACCTTAGCCCTTAAAATTAACCTAATAGAAACCCTAACCCTAACTCCTAACCCTAAGCCTAACCTAACCCTAACCCTAACCCTAGCCGTAACCCTAACCCTAACCCTAACCCTAGCCCTAACCCTAACCCTAACCCTAACCCTAACCTTAGCCCTAACCCTAACCCCTAACCCCTAACCGTAACGCTAACCCTAAGCCTAACCCCTAACCCCTAACCCCTATCCCTAACCATAACCCTAAACCCTAACCCTAACCCTAACCCTAACCCTAGCCCTAACCCTAGCCCTAAGTCGTACCCTAACCCTAATCCTAACCCGAACCCAACCTTAACCCTAAAACTAACCTTAGCCCTTAAAACTAACCTAATAGAAACCCTAACCCTAACTCCTAACCCTAAGCCTAACCCAACCCTAACCCTAACCCTAGCCGTAACCCTAACCCTAACCCTAACCCTAGCCCTAACCCTAACCCTAACCCTAACCCTAACCTTAGCCCTAACCCTAACCCCTAACCCCTAACCGTAACGCTAACCCTAAGCCTAACCCCTAACCCCTAACCCCTAACCCTAACCCTAACCCTAAACCCTAACCCTAACCCTAACCCTAACCCTAGCCCTAACCCTAGCCCTAAGTCGTACCCTAACCCTAATCCTAACCCTAACCCAACCTTAACCCTAAAACTAACCTTAGCCCTTAAAACTAACCTAATAGAAACCCTAACCCTAACTCCTAACCCTAAGCCTAACCTAACCCTAACCCTAACCCTAGCCGTAACCCTAACCCTAACCCTAACCCTAGCCCTAACCCTAACCCTAACCCTAACCCTAACCTTAGCCCTAACCCTAACCCCTAACCCCTAACCGTAACGCTAACCCTAAGCCTAACCCCTAACCCCTAACCCCTAACCCTAACCCTAACCCTAAACCCTAACCCTAACCCTAACCCTAACCCTAGCCCTAACCCTAGCCCTAAGTCGTACCCTAACCCTAATCCTAACCCTAACCCAACCTTAACCCTAAAACTAACCTTAGCCCTTAAAACTAACCTAATAGAAACCCTAACCCTAACTCCTAACCCTAAGCCTAACCTAACCCTAACCCTAACCCTAGCCGTAACCCTAACCCTAACCCTAACCCTAGCCCTAACCCTAACCCTAACCCTAACCCTAACCTTAGCCCTAACCCTAACCCCTAACCCCTAACCGTAACGCTAACCCTAAGCCTAACCCCTAACCCCTAACCCCTAACCCTAACCCTAACCCTAAACCCTAACCCTAACCCTAACCCTAACCCTAGCCCTAACCCTAGCCCTAAGTCGTACCCTAACCCTAATCCTAACCCTAACGCAACCTTAACCCTATAGCTAACCTTAGCCCTTAAAACTAACCTAATAGAAACCCTAACCCTAACTCCTAACCCTAAGCCTAACCTAACCCTAACCCTAACCCTAGCCGTAACCCTAACCCTAACCCTAACCCTAGCCCTAACCCTAACCCTAACCCTATCCCTAACCTTAGCCCTAACCCTAACCCCTAACCCCTAACCGTAACGCTAACCCTAAGCCTAACCCCTAACCCCTAACCCCTAACCCTAACCCTAACCCTAAACCCTAACCCTAACCCTAACCCTAACCCTAGCCCTAACCCTAGCCCTAAGTCGTACCATAACCCTAATCCTAACCCTAACCCAACCTTAACCCTAAAACTAACCTTAGCCCTTAAAACTAACCTAATAGAAACCCTAACCCTAACTCCTAACCCTAAGCCTAACCTAACCCTAACCCTAACCCTAGCCGTAACCCTAACCCTAACCCTAACCCTAGCCCTAACCCTAACCCTAACCCTAACCCTAACCTTAGCCCTAACCCTAACCCCTAACCCCTAACCGTAACGCTAACCCTAAGCCTAACCCCTAACCCCTAACCCCTAACCCTAACCCTAACCCTAAACCCTAACCCTAACCCTAACCCTAACCCTAGCCCTAACCCTAGCCCTAAGTCGTACCCTAACCCTAATCCTAACCCTAACGCAACCTTAACCCTATAGCTAAACTTAGCCCTTAAAACTAACCTAATAGAAACCCTAAACCTAACTCCTAACCCTAAGCCTAACCTAACCCTAACCCTAACCCTAGCCGTAACCCTAACCCTAACCCTAACCCTAGCCCTAACCCTAACCCTAACCCTAACCCTAACCTTAGCCCTAACCCTAACCCCTAACCCCTAACCGTAACGCTAACCCTAAGCCTAACCCCTAACCCCTAACCCCTAACCCTATCCCTAACCCTAAACCCTAACCCTAACCCTAACCCTAACCCTAGCCCTAACCCTAGCCCTAAGTCGTACCCTAACCCTAATCCTAACCCGAACCCAACCTTAACCCTAAAACTAACCTTAGCCCTTAAAACTAACCTAATAGAAACCCTAAACCTAAATCCTAACCCTAAGCCTAACCTAACCCTAACCCTAACCCTAGCCGTAACCCTAACCCTAACCCTAACCCTAACCCTAGCCCTAACCCTAGCCCTAAGTCGTACCCTAACCCTAATCCTAACCCTAACCCAACCTTAACCCTAAAACTAACCTTAGCCCTTAAAACTAACCTAATAGAAACCCTAACCCTAACTCCTAACCCTAAGCCTAACCTAACCCTAACCCTAACCCTAGCCGTAACCCTAACCCTAACCCTAACCCTAGCCCTAACCCTAACCCTAACCCTAACCCTAACCTTAGCCCTAACCCTAACACCTAACCCCTAACCGTAACGCTAACCCTAAGCCTAACCCCTAACCCCTAACCCCTAGCCCTAACCATAACCCTAAACCCTAACCCTAACCCTAACCCTAACCCTAGCCCTAACCCTAGCCCTAAGTCGTACCCTAACCCTAATCCTAACCCTAACGCAACCTTAACCCTATAGCTAACCTTAGCCCTTAAAACTAACCTAATAGAAACCCTAACCCTAACTCCTAACCCTAAGCCTAACCTAACCCTAACCCTAACCCTAGCCGTAACCCTAGCCCTAACCCTAACCCTAACCCTAACCCTAACCTTAGCCCTAACCCTAACCCCTAACCCCTAACCGTAACGCTAACCCTAAGCCTAACCCCTAACCCCTAACCCCTAACCCTAACCCTAACCCTAAACCCTAACCCTAACCCTAACCCTAACCCTAACCCTAGCCCTAACCCTAGCCCTAAGTCGTACCCTAACCCTAATCCTAACCCTAACGCAACCTTAACCCTAAAACTAACCTTAGCCCTTAAAACTAACCTAATAGAAACCCTAACCCTAACTCCTAACCCTAAGCCTAACCTAACCCTAACCCTAACCCTAGCCGTAACCCTAACCCTAACCCTAACCCTAGCCCTAACCCTAACCCTAACCCTAACCCTAACCCTAACCCTAACCTTAGCCCTAACCCTAACCCCTAACCCCTAACCGTAACGCTAACCCTAAGCCTAACCCCTAACCCCTAACCCCTAACCCTAACCATAACCCTAAACCCTAACCCTAACCCTAACCCTAACCCTAGCCCTAACCCTAGCCCTAAGTCGTACCCTAACCCTAATCCTAACCCTAACCCAACCTTAACCCTAAAACTAACCTTAGCCCTTAAAACTAACCTAATAGAAACCCTAACCCTAACTCCTAACCCTAAGCCTAACCGAACCCTAACCCTAACCCTAGCCGTAACCCTAACCCTAACCCTAACCCTAGCCCTAACCCTAACCCTAACCCTAACCCTAACCTTAGCCCTAACCCTAACCCCTAACCCCTAACCGTAACGCTAACCCTAAGCCTAACCCCTAACCCCTAACCCCTAACCCTAACCCTAACCCTAAACCCTAATCCTAACCCTAACCCTAACCCTAGCCCTAACCCTAGCCCTAAGTCGTACCCTAACCCTAATCCTAACCCTAACCCAACCTTAACCCTAAAACTAACCTTAGCCCTTAAAACTAACCTAATAGAAACCCTAACCCTAACTCCTAACCCTAAGCCTAACCTAACCCTAACCCTAACCCTAGCCGTAACCCTAACCCTAACCCTAACCCTAGCCCTAACCCTAACCCTAACCCTAACGCTAACCTTAGCCCTAACCCTAACCCCTAACCCCTAACCGTAACGCTAACCCTAAGCCTAACCCCTAACCCCTAACCCCTAACCCTAAACCCTAACCCTAACCCTAACCCTAACCCTAGCCCTAACCCTAGCCCTAAGTCGTACCCTTACCCTAATCCTAACCCTAACCCAACCTTAACCCTAAAACTAACCTTAGCCCTTAAAACTAACCTAATAGAAACCCTAACCCTAACTCCTAACCCTAAGCCTAACCTAACCCTAACCCTAACCCTAGCCGTAACCCTAACCCTAACCCTAACCCTAGCCCTAACCCTAACCCTAACCTTAGCCCTAACCCTAACCCCTAACCCCTAACCGTAACGCTAACCCTAAGCCTAACCCCTAACCCCTAACCCCTAACCCTAACCATAACCCTAAACCCTAACCCTAACCCTAACCCTAACCCTAGCGCTAACCCTAGCCCTAAGTCGTACCCTAACCCTAATCCTAACCCTAACGCAACCTTAACCCTAAAACTAACCTTAGCCCTTAAAATTAACCTAATAGAAACCCTAACCCTAACTCCTAACCCTAAGCCTAACCTAACCCTAACCCTAACCCTAGCCGTAACCCTAACCCTAACCCTAACCCTAGCCCTAACCCTAACCCTAACCCTAACCTTAGCCCTAACCCTAACCCCTAACCCCTAACCGTAACGCTAACCCTAAGCCTAACCCCTAACCCCTAACCCCTAACCCTAACCCTAACCCTAAACCCTAACCCTAACCCTAACCCTAACCCTAGCCCTAACCCTAGCCCTAAGTCGTACCCTAACCCTAATCCTAACCCTAACCCAACCTTAACCCTAAAACTAACCTTAGCCCTTAAAACTAACCTAATAGAAACCCTAACCCTAACTCCTAACCCTAAGCCTAACCTAACCCTAACCCTAACCCTAGCCGTAACCCTAACCCTAACCCTAACCCTAGCCCTAACCCTAACCCTAACCCTAACCCTAACCTTAGCCCTAACCCTAACCCCTAACCCCTAACCGTAACGCTAACCCTAAGCCTAACCCCTAACCCCTAACCCCTAACCCTAACCCTAAACCCTAACCCTAACCCTAACCCTAACCCTAGCCCTAACCCTAGCCCTAAGTCGTACCCTAACCCTAATCCTAACCCTAACCCAACCTTAACCCTAAAACTAACCTTAGCCCTTAAAACTAACCTAATAGAAACCCTAACCCTAACTCCTAACCCTAAGCCTAACCTAACCCTAACCCTAACCCTAGCCGTAACCCTAACCCTAACCCTAACCCTAGCCCTAACCCTAACCCTAACCCTAACCCTAACCCTAACCTTAGCCCTAACCCTAACCCCTAACCCCTAACCGTAACGCTAACCCTAAGCCTAACCCCTAACCCCTAACCCCTAACCCTAACCCTAACCCTAAACCCTAACCCTAACCCTAACCCTAACCCTAGCCCTAACCCTAGCCCTAAGTCGTACCCTAACCCTAATCCTAACCCTAACCCAACCTTAACCCTAAAACTAACCTTAGCCCTTAAAACTAACCTAATAGAAACCCTAACCCTAACTCCTAACCCTAAGCCTAACCTAACCCTAACCCTAACCCTAGCCGTAACCCTAACCCTAACCCTAACCCTAGCCCTAACCCTAACCCTAACCCTAACCCTAACCTTAGCCCTAACCCTAACCCCTAACCCCTAACCCTAACCTTAGCCCTAACCCTAACCCCTAACCCCTAACCGTAACGCTAACCCTAAGCCTAACCCCTAACCCCTAACCCCTAACCCTAACCATAACCCTAAACCCTAACCCTAACCCTAACCCTAACCCTAGCCCTAACCCTAGCCCTAAGTCGTACCCTAACCCTAATCCTAACCCTAACCCAACCTTAACCCTAAAACTAACCTTAGCCCTTAAAACTAACCTAATAGAAACCCTAACCCTAACTCCTAAACCTAAGCCTAACCTAACCCTAACCCTAACCCTAGCCGTAACCCTAACCCTAGCCCTAACCCTAACCCTAACCCTAACCCTAACCTTAGCCCTAACCCTAACCCCTAAACCCTAACCGTAACGATAACCCTAAGCCTAACCCCTAACCCCTAACCCCTAACCCTAACCATAACCCTAAACCCTAACCCTAACCCTAACCCTAACCCTAGCCCTAACCCTAGCCCTAAGTCGTACCCTAACCCTAATCCTAACCCTAACCCAACCTTAACCCTAAAACTAACCTTAGCCCTTAAAACTAACCTAATAGAAACCCTAACCCTAACTCCTAACCCTAAGCCTAACCTAACCCTAACCCTAACCCTAGCCGTAACCCTAACCCTAACCCTAACTTTAGCCCTAACCCTAACCCCTAACCCCTAACCGTAACGCTAACCCTAAGCCTAACCCCTAACCCCTAACCCCTAACCCTAACCCTAACCCTAAACCCTAACCCTAACCCTAACCCTAACGCTAGCCCTAACCCTAGCCCTAAGTCGTACCCTAACCCTAATCCTAACCCTAACGCAACCTTAACCCTATAGCTAACCTTAGCCCTTAAAACTAACCTAATAGAAACCCTAACCCTAACTCCTAACCCTAAGCCTAACCTAACCCTAACCCTAACCCTAGCCGTAACCCTAACCCTAACCCTAACCCTAGCCCTAACCCTAACCCTAACCCTAACCCTAACCTTAGCCCTAACCCTAACCCCTAACCCCTAACCGTAACGCTAACCCTAAGCCTAACCCCTAACCCCTAACCCCTAACCCTAACACTAACCCTAAACCCTAACCCTAACCCTAACCCTAACCCTAGCCCTAACCCTAGCCCTAAGTCGTACCCTAACCCTAATCCTAACCCTAACCCAACCTTAACCCTAAAACTAACCTTAGCCCTTAAAATTAACCTAATAGAAACCCTAACCCTAACTCCTAACCCTAAGCCTAACCTAACCCTAACCCTAACCCTAGCCGTAACCCTAACCCTAACCCTAACCCTAGCCCTAACCCTAACCCTAACCCTAACCCTAACCCTAACCCTAACCTTAGCCCTAACCCTAACCCCTAACCCCTAACCGTAACGCTAACCCTAAGCCTAACCCCTAACCCCTAACCCTAACCATAACCCTAAACCCTAACCCTAACCCTAACCCTAACCCTAGCCCTAACCCTAGCCCTAAGTCGTACCCTAACCCTAATCCTAACCCGAACCCAACCTTAACCCTAAAACTAACCTTAGCCCTTAAAACTAACCTAATAGACACCCTAACCCTAACTCCTAACCCTAAGCCTAACCTAACCCTAACCCTAACCCTAGCCGTAACCCTAACCCTAACCCTAACCCTAGCCCTAACCCTAACCCTAACCCTAACCCTAACCTTAGCCCTAACCCTAACCCCTAACCCCTAACCGTAACGCTAACCCTAAGCCTAACCCCTAACCCCTAACCCCTAACCCTAACCCTAACCCTAAACCCTAACCCTAACCCTAACCCTAACCCTAGCCCTAACCCTAGTCCTAAGTCGTACCATAACCCTAATCCTAACCCTAACCCAACCTTAACCCTAAAACTAACCTTAGCCCTTAAAACTAACCTAATAGAAACCCTAACCCTAACTCCTAACCCTAAGCCTAACCTAACCCTAACCCTAACCCTAGCCGTAACCCTAACCCTAACCCTAACCCTAGCCCTAACCCTAACCTTAGCCCTAACCCTAACCCCTAACCCCTAACCGTAACGCTAACCCTAAGCCTAACCCCTAACCCCTAACCCCTAACCCTAACCCTAACCCTAAACCCTAACCCTAACCCTAACCCTAACCCTAGCCCTAACCCTAGCCCTAAGTCGTACCCTAACCCTAATCCTAACCCTAACGCAACCTTAACCCTATAGCTAACCTTAGCCCTTAAAACTAACCTAATAGAAACCCTAACCCTAACTCCTAACCCTAAGCCTAACCTAACCCTAACCCTAACCCTAGCCGTAACCCTAACCCTAACCCTAACCCTAGCCCTAACCCTAACCCTAACCCTAACCCTAACGTTAGCCCTAACCCTAACCCCTAACCCCTAACCGTAACGCTAACCCTAAGCCTAACCCCTAAACCCTAACCCCTAACCCTAACCATAACCCTAAACCCTAACCCTAACCCTAACCCTAACCCTAGCCCTAACCCTAGCCCTAAGTCGTACCATAACCCTAATCCTAACCCTAACCCAACCTTAATCCTAAAACTAACCTTAGCCCTTAAAACTAACCTAATAGAAACCCTAACCCTAACTCCTAACCCTAAGCCTAACCTAACCCTAACCCTAACCCTAACCCTAGCCCTAACCCTAGCCCTAAGTCGTACCCTAACCCTACTCCTAACCCTAACCCAACCTTAACCCTAAAACTAACCTTAGCCCTTAAAACTAACCTAATAGAAACCCTAACCCTAACTCCTAACCCTAAGCCTAACCTAACCCTAACCCTAACCCTAGCCGTAACCCTAACCCTAACCCTAACCCTAGCCCTAACCCTAACCCTAACCTTAGCCCTAACCCTAACCCCTAACCCCTAACCGTAACGCTAACCCTAAGCCTAACCCCTAACCCCTAACCCCTAACCCTAACCATAACCCTAAACCCTAACCCTAACCCTAACCCTAACCCTAGCCCTAACCCTAGCCCTAAGTCGTACCCTAACCCTAATCCTAACCCTAACGCAACCTTAACCCTAAAACTAACCTTAGCCCTTAAAACTAACCTAATAGAAACCCTAACCCTAACTCCTAACCCTAAGCCTAACCTAACCCTAACCCTAACCCTAGCCGTAACCCTAACCCTAACCCTAACCCTAGCCCTAACCCTAACCCTAACCCTAACCCTAACCTTAGCCCTAACCCTAACCCCTAACCCCTAACCGTAACGCTAACCCTAAGCCTAACCCCTAACCCCTAACCCCTAACCCTAACCCTAACCCTAAACCCTAACCCTAACCCTAACCCTAACCCTAGCCCTAACCCTAGCCCTAAGTCGTACCCTAACCCTAATCCTAACCCTAACCCAACCTTAACCCTAAAACTAACCTTAGCCCTTAAAACTAACCTAATAGAAACCCTAACCCTAACTCCTAACCCTAAGCCTAACCTAACCCTAACCCTAACCCTAGCCGTAACCCTAACCCTAACCCTAACCCTAGCCCTAACCCTAACCCTAACCCTAACCCTAACCTTAGCCCTAACCCTAACCCCTAACCCCTAACCGTAACGCTAACCCTAAGCCTAACCCCTAACCCCTAACCCCTAACCCTAACCCTAACCCTAAACCCTAACCCTAACCCTAACCCTAACCCTAGCCCTAACCCTAGCCCTAAGTCGTACCCTAACCCTAATCCTAACCCTAACCCAACCTTAACCCTAAAACTAACCTTAGCCCTTAAAACTAACCTAATAGAAACCCTAACCCTAACTCCTAACCCTAAGCCTAACCTAACCCTAACCCTAACCCTAGCCGTAACCCTAACCCTAACCCTAACCCTAGCCCTAACCCTAACCCTAACCCTAACCCTAACCTTAGCCCTAACCCTAACCCCTAACCCCTAACCGTAACGCTAACCCTAAGCCTAACCCCTAACCCCTAACCCCTAACCCTAACCCTAACCCTAAACCCTAACCCTAACCCTAACCCTAACCCTAGCCCTAACCCTAGCCCTAAGTCGTACCCTAACCCTAATCCTAACCCTAATGCAACCTTAACCCTAAAACTAACCTTAGCCCTTAAAACTAACCTAATAGAAACCCTAACCCTAACTCCTAACCCTAAGCCTAACCTAACCCTAACCCTAACCCTAGCCGTAACCCTAACCCTAACCCTAACCCTAGCCCTAACCCTAACCCTAACCCTATCCCTAACCTTAGCCCTAACCCTAACCCCTAACCCCTAACCGTAACGCTAACCCTAAGCCTAACCCCTAACCCCTAACCCCTAACCCTAACCCTAACCCTAAACCCTAACCCTAACCCTAACCCTAACCCTAGCCCTAACCCTAGCCCTAAGTCGTACCCTAACCCTAATCCTAACCCTAACCCAACTTTAACCCTAAAACTAACCTTAGCCCTTAAAACTAACCTAATAGAAACCCTAACCCTAACTCCTAACCCTAAGCCTAACCTAACCCTAACCCTAACCCTAGCCGTAACCCTAACCCTAACCCTAACCCTAGCCCTAACCCTAACCCTAACCCTAACCCTAACCTTAGCCCTAACCCTAACCCCTAACCCCTAACCGTAACGCTAACCCTAAGCCTAACCCCTAACCCCTAACCCCTAACCCTAACCCTAACCCTAAACCCTAACCCTAACCCTAACCCTAACCCTAGCCCTAACCCTAGCCCTAAGTCGTACCCTAACCCTAATCCTAACCCTAACCCAACCTTAACCCTAAAACTAACCTTAGCCCTTAAAACTAACCTAATAGAAACCCTAACCCTAACTCCTAACCCTAAGCCTAACCTAACCCTAACCCTAACCCTAGCCGTAACCCTAACCCTAACCCTAACCCTAGCCCTAACCCTAACCCTAACCCTATCCCTAACCTTAGCCCTAACCCTAACCCCTAACCCCTAACCGTAACGCTAACCCTAAGCCTAACCCCTAACCCCTAACCCCTAACCCTAACCCTAACCCTAAACCCTAACCCTAACCCTAACCCTAACCCTAGCCCTAACCCTAGCCCTAAGTCGTACCCTAACCCTAATCCTAACCCTAACGCAACCTTAACCCTATAGCTAAACTTAGCCCTTAAAACTAACCTAATAGAAACCCTAACCCTAACTCCTAACCCTAAGCCTAACCTAACCCTAACCCTAACCCTAGCCGTAACCCTAACCCTAACCCTAACCCTAGCCCTAACCCTAACCCTAACCCTAACCCTAACCTTAGCCCTAACCCTAACCCCTAACCCCTAACCGTAACGCTAACCCTAAGCCTAACCCCTAACCCCTAACCCCTAACCCTATCCCTAACCCTAAACCCTAACCCTAACCCTAACCCTAACCCTAGCCCTAACCCTAGCCCTAAGTCGTACCCTAACCCTAATCCTAACCCGAACCCAACCTTAACCCTAAAACTAACCTTAGCCCTTAAAACTAACCTAATAGAAACCCTAAACCTAAATCCTAACCCTAAGCCTAACCTAACCCTAACCCTAACCCTAGCCGTAACCCTAAACCTAACCCTAACCCTAGCCGTAACCCTAACCCTAGCCCTAACCCTAACCCTAACCCTAACCCTAACCTTAGCCCTAACCCTAACCCCTAACCCCTAACCGTAACGCTAACCCTAAGCCTAACCCCTAACCCCTAACCCCTAACCCTAACCCTAACCCTAAACCCTAACCCTAACCCTAACCCTAACCCTAGCCCTAACCCTAGCCCTAAGTCGTACCCTAACCCTAATCCTAACCCTAACCCAACCTTAACCCTAAAACTAACCTTAGCCCTTAAAACTAACCTAATAGAAACCCTAACCCTAACTCCTAACCCTAAGCCTAACCTAACCCTAACCCTAACCCTAGCCGTAACCCTAACCCTAACCCTAACCCTAGCCCTAACCCTAACCCTAACCCTAACCCTAACCTTAGCCCTAACCCTAACCCCTAACCCCTAACCGTAACGCTAACCCTAAGCCTAACCCCTAACCCCTAACCCCTAACCCTAACCATAACCCTAAACCCTAACCCTAACCCTAACCCTAACCCTAGCCCTAACCCTAGCCCTAAGTCGTACCCTAACCCTAATCCTAACCCTAACGCAACCTTAACCCTATAGCTAACCTTAGCCCTTAAAACTAACCTAATAGAAACCCTAACCCTAACTCCTAACCCTAAGCCTAACCTAACCCTAACCCTAACCCTAGCCGTAACCCTAACCCTAACCCTAACCCTAGCCCTAACCCTAACCCTAACCCTAACCTTAGCCCTAACCCTAACCCCTAACCCCTAACCGTAACGCTAACCCTAAGCCTAACCCCTAACCCCTAACCCCTAACCCTAACCCTAACCCTAAACCCTAACCCTAACCCTAACCCAAACCCTAGCCCTAACCCTAAACCCTAACCCTAACCCTAACCCTAACCCTAGCCCTAACCCTAGCCCTAAGTCGTACCCTAACCCTAATCCTAACCCTAACCCAACCTTAACCCTAAAACTAACCTTAGCCCTTTAAACTAACCTAATAGAAACCCTAACCCTAACTCCTAACCCTAAGCCTAACCTAACCCTAACCCTAACCCTAGCCGTAACCCTAACCCTAACCCTAACCCTAGCCCTAACCCTAACCCTAACCCTAACCCTAACCTTAGCCCTAACCCTAACCCCTAACCCCTAACCGTAACGCTAACCCTAAGCCTAACCCCTAACCCCTAACCCCTAACCCTAACCCTAACCCTAAACCCTAACCCTAACCCTAACCCTAACCCTAGCCCTAACCCTAGCCCTAAGTCGTACCCTAACCCTAATCCTAACCCTAACGCAACCTTAACCCTATAGCTAACCTTAGCCCTTAAAACTAACCTAATAGAAACCCTAACCCTAACTCCTAACCCTAAGCCTAACCTAACCCTAACCCTAACCCTAGCCGTAACCCTAACCCTAACCCTAACCCTAGCCCTAACCCTAACCCTAACCCTAACCCTAACCTTAGCCCTAACCCTAACCCCTAACCCCTAACCGTAACGCTAACCCTAAGCCTAACCCCTAACCCCTAACCCCTAACCCTAACCCTAACCCTAAACCCTAACCCTAACCCTAACCCTAACCCTAGCCCTAACCCTAGTCCTAAGTCGTACCCTAACCCTAATCCTAACCCTAACCCAACCTTAACCCTAAAACTAACCTTAGCCCTTAAAACTAACCTAATAGAAACCCTAACCCTAACTCCTAACCCTAAGCCTAACCTAACCCTAACCCTAACCCTAGCCGTAACCCTAACCCTAACCCTAACCCTAGCCCTAACCCTAACCCTAACCCTATCCCTAACCTTAGCCCTAACCCTAACCCCTAACCCCTAACCGTAACGCTAACCCTAAGCCTAACCCCTAACCCCTAACCCCTAACCCTAACCCTAACCCTAAACCCTAACCCTAACCCTAACCCTAACCCTAGCCCTAACCCTAGCCCTAAGTCGTACCCTAACCCTAATCCTAACCCTAACGCAACCTTAACCCTATAGCTAACCTTAGCCCTTAAAACTAACCTAATAGAAACCCTAACCCTAACTCCTAACCCTAAGCCTAACCTAACCCTAACCCTAACCCTAGCCGTAACCCTAACCCTAACCCTAACCCTAGCCCTAACCCTAACCCTAACCCTAACCCTAACCTTAGCCCTAACCCTAACCCCTAACCCCTAACCGTAACGCTAACCCTAAGCCTAACCCCTAACCCCTAACCCCTAACCCTAACCCTAACCCTAAACCCTAACCCTAACCCTAACCCTAACCCTAGCCCTAACCCTAGTCCTAAGTCGTACCATAACCCTAATCCTAACCCTAACCCAACCTTAACCCTAAAACTAACCTTAGCCCTTAAAACTAACCTAATAGAAACCCTAACCCTAACTCCTAACCCTAAGCCTAACCTAACCCTAACCCTAACCCTAGCCGTAACCCTAACCCTAACCCTAACCCTAGCCCTAACCCTAACCCTAACCCTAACCCTAACCTTAGCCCTAACCCTAACCCCTAACCCCTAACCGTAACGCTAACCCTAAGCCTAACCCCTAACCCCTAACCCCTAACCCTAACCCTAACCCTAAACCCTAACCCTAACCCTAACCCTAACCCTAGCCCTAACCCTAGCCCTAAGTCGTACCCTAACCCTAATCCTAACCCTAACGCAACCTTAACCCTATAGCTAACCTTAGCCCTTAAAACTAACCTAATAGAAACCCTAACCCTAACTCCTAACCCTAAGCCTAACCTAACCCTAAC